>NW_007578819.1:151813-154296 GCF_000690725.1 Stegastes partitus | reverse complement strand
AATTGTAAATGAAAGTTTCAAGCACAGTTTGCTTTGTTGTCATCTCCTTATTCCAAACAATATGTATGCTGCTGAAAACATCCCAAAATCATTACAGTCTCACTAAATGCATCATAGTCAGCTCTGTCAGCTGACCCCTGTGTAGGTGTCTGTTTGTCTTTGCTGCTGCATACCCTCTTGTTTATGGTTTTTATGTCTTTTCCTGTACTTGTGTGTGCTTAAGCTTGTGTGTGTGTGTGTGTGTGTGTGTGTGTGTTACAGCTGACAGGTGACTGGCTGCTCCCCTCAGTGTTAATGACATTATTAACCCTGACTACTTGTAACTGCACTAATTAGCCTGAGTGATACTGTTGCGGCCCCTGGTGTTTGTGCTGCCTTGTGATGTGGTGGATCCCTTGTGGCCTTTGTTTGGGGAGATGGCTGCCTTAACTTCCACATGTGCCTGGCTGAGGAGCATCCTCCAGAGCATACCTGTCCTCAATCAGAGAGGACTGGCCTGGAGCTCTGCCCTAAAGCCCATCTGCCCTTAAAGCTCTTGTTCTCCCCACCTGCCATACCTGATCGGTCTACAACTCTGTTCCCTTCACCTTCATCCAATCCGCCTTCAGCCATCATTACACATTATAAATATACAACCAACCTCACAACCAGGGCGGCTGTGATAGTGTGAGCAGTTGGCCTTGGTGCCTCTCTCGTCTTTGTGTTCTGTTCTGTGTTCTCTGTAGCTCCTGTTAGCAGCTGTGTAACTAGTTTAGAAGTTTCCTGTGTTTTGGTAACGCAGTTAACTTCTGGTAACAGTTGTGTAACTCGGTTAGAAGTTACTCTTGTGTTTTCTGTAATATGTGTTCTGAGGCATTCGTTTTTTTAGTCTGTTCTGTTGGTTGTGGGTGTTGCTGTTGTGTTGAAGTTTGGCTAAGTTTAGTTGTTTTGTTTTCTTTTGTTTTGCTATCTTTTGTAACTCTGTTAACTTTTGTTTGGTTACATTTCGTTGACTGATCTTAGCAACACCCACTAGCTGTTTTCTTTGTGTTATCACCGTTTTGTTTGTTAGTTTTGTCACTAAGCAGTCAATTGCTTTACCCAACCAATAACATATGTTTGTTTTTTTGCACCCAGCTGACCCTAGAGGCTGGATCGTAACAGATACACACACACACACACACACACTAATGTATTCATAGCCTTGCAGCTGTATTCAGTTCTGCTTCTGTTCCCTTTTTTTTTTTTATAGACAATCCACAAACATTGCTGTCAACAGTTTATTGCTTCTTTAGTTCAAAGTTAAACAATGAAACCAATGAAAATTGTTTGTTGGGATAATTGGTTCAACTGAAAGGAGTGATTTGTGTAAACTGTAAGCATCATGTGATCAACATTCACCTCTTTAGCCTACTGTGTGATGCAATGTAAGTAGCATGAAGGGAAATTAGGAAGCTTTATTTATATGTGTGTGGTACTTTTTATAATAGGTGTTAATTGAGTCCCTTTCCATGTCTGTGTCTCTCAGATGTTCAGCATATTAAACGGCGGGACATTATTTTGAAGAGGGAACTCGGAGAGGGAGCCTTTGGCAAGGTCTTCTTAGCCGAATGTTACAACCTGAGTCCCACCAAAGACAAGATGCTGGTAGCTGTGAAGGTAAGAAGTGTGTGTGTGTGTGTGTGTGTGTGTGTGTGTGTGTGTAGTGGCAACTGCAGAGTAGACAAGAAAGTTATGTGCATAGATTCATCCAGTTGGTGCAACAACTTTATCGCAAACTACATAGAAATAGCAGGACTTATGAAAATGTGATATTATATAACCAGTCAGGGTAGAGCAGGGATTGAACCTCTAACCGTTTAATCAGTGGACAACCCGCTGATGTCCCCAGAAATGATCCACCGTTCCACATCAATAACAAGAATCTTTTTTTTTAAAAAAAGAAAATTATTTAAAAAGAATAGAAAAATATAGAAAAGTTGTCATGTCATAAATAATAAAGGAGGTAGAAAATTGTGAAACTAAAGTGCAGTGTACATTATGCAAGAGTTGCAGTTGTGTGTATGTGTGTTGTTATGTTATGTTATGCATGTGAGCGTTGTACGTATGTTTGTGCATATACCTATATGTTAAATACATATTTTACATCGATGAAGTGTGCTGTAGCTGACGGAGTAGGTGCTAGGATTTAGATTTTAACCTGAGGTCAGAGTTCGCAGTCCTGACAGCACAAGGAATGGAGCTTTGTTTTAGTCCCAAATGTTTATGTTGATGTTGCTCATGCAGGAGCTGGCAAGAATGTAGCCACTTAAACAGTCCCTTGCTGGGGTTGTGGGGTTTATCCATGAACCTGTTGGCCCTGATCACAGAGGGGGGGGCGCTGCTTCATCTTCTCCACCTGGTTGCCCATTTATTTGGTCCATAACAACTCCTCAGAGATGTACACTCCCAGATAATTAAAACTGCACACCCACTTCACAGGTGATCCATTTATCCTCAATGTA
>NW_007578819.1:126832-151292 GCF_000690725.1 Stegastes partitus | reverse complement strand
CTCCTTTGCTAGCAGGTTATTATTCTGGCACCACTGTGAAAGGCTTTGCTGATACATCCAACCACAACTGTGTCATCTGCAGATTTCACAGTTGTGTTAGGATTGTTCATAGCCACACAGTCATGTGTGTACAGGGAGAAGAACAGGTTTGAAGACACACCCTTTGGGGGCTCCAATGTTTAGGGTACATTTATCTATCTATCTATCTATCTATCTATCTATCTATCTATCTATCTATCTATCTATTAAAGACACTGTAAGGTTGTGAATTAGGCCTTGAAAAGGGGACTGCACGTCTCACTGACATCTTCTGTGGTAGGAGCTGGGATGTGAGGAAGAGACATGAGTGAGGTAAGCGAGGAGAAACAGAAGCATAATGAAGAGCATCCATTATGCCTGTCAGGACGAGTTTTCATCAAGAATGTGCTCCTGCTTAGAAAGATAACTTCTGCTGAGTCACATAATGGTGGACAGGATACAGGATTGTGTGTCAGTGCATACTGTCTGGTCCTTTACATAAGGAATAGTGGTGCCTTATGAAACGTACACACTTTTATTCACAGGTTACACAAACCAGTGATAGACACCATTATGACACAAGACATTTAAAGCAAATTGGAATGTGTAGGGCCATGTCAAACTGGAACAAACTACCACTACATTTAGCCTAGTAGTAAGCTGGTAGTAAGCTACATTTAAGAAATTATAAACAGTAAAAATTGAGATTTTTTTGTTCAGGATGCGAAATACATGTTTTTTGGAAGATTTACTTCAGTTAAATTGTCAGTCATTTTTTAAGCTAAAAAACAAAATGTACATCTATTTTTCCTTTCAACATTTTAAATGAATTCAAAGGGAGGTATATTTAATCCAGTCTAAAATAAAGGAGCCATTAGCAGCTATTAAGGTTCATTTACATGAAACATTATTGTTCTCTCTGGGATGTTTGTATCACAGTTTATCTGACAGAGCAACACCCACCACTGCAGTTCAATGGTGAACTGGCCCTCTCTTCCCTCCCACAGACAATTACACTGGTTTCTGTACATCGACAAAACCCTCATTGGTAAAACACCACCATATCTGCGTTCATTACTTACCATTCATAACTCCACCTGTATTCTTTGTTCTGACAGTCTCATTAACCTCCACATTTCCAAAATCCACTCTCTGTCGATCCTCATTCCAGTTTTCTGCCACTAATGGCTGGAGCTCTTTGCAACATTTCCTAAAACCCGCTTCATATTTGTTACTGTCATCGTTCAAAAAATCAGTTCGAGCAACACTTCGGGACCACTACACCTGTTATTAGCCTCTCTATGTTATAAATCTTTATGTATTTTGTTTTGTAGCATTGTGTGAGTTGCTGTACATCTAATATGTTTTTCCTATTCATCTCGTTTGTATGCCACCTCTTGACCAGGTCGTTATTGAAAATGAGAACCAGCTAACGATTAACTTACCTGGTAAAATAAAGGTTAAATAAAAAAAGCAAAAAAAATAAATAAATAAAAAAAATTGCTGCCTCCATTTGTTTCACTAGTATATTGATGCCGTGCAATTACAGACGAAGCATTCTCCCGATATGAAACTGCATTAAAACTATAGTCGGCAGAAACCTGGAAACAGCAAAACACAAGCAAACCAAGCAGAAAAACTCATGAAAAACAGCAATGTGAAAATATACAGCTCTCCTTATGCAATGCTCTTTGTTCTAAGCCCATCCCACCAGACAAGCATCACAGTCAAAGCTGAAAGTCTGCATTCATTTACAATGAGAATACAAGAGGATTTTTTTTTTTTTAAATCGCTGATGCCAAAAAAGTCAGCCTACCACAACTTTAACCCTCATCCCAGAACCCAGGTTTGAAAGTCATATTATTAAAAGAAAAAAAAAGATAAACAGTAAATCATGATATTCCATTAAATTTGCATTCTACCATATGTCTCCTTGAAAAAATTGAAAAGCCCCCCAAAAAAAGAAACAACAATAACTTCGATAACACTTCATAATAAGTGCACACTTTGAAGCGTTATTTAAAAATCAATAAATACTGAATTCATCATTTATTTATCACATTGAACTGATCACAAACTATTCTTCCCCCTTGTATGCAGATGATACAGTATTGTACTACTTTTCTATCACCACACAGTCATCACATTTCATATTGATACATTGATACATTCACCTGCAAACTCCAGCAGAAAATTGGGCATTTCTATAGAAACAGAGCCACTTTTCCAGTGTTCTGCAGGAAGCAAATAATTGAAGCCTTCTTCTTGTCTGTGCTGTCATCTACAGAAACACCTTTATGTGTGCTGTAAACGCCCTGGATCCAGTTTACCACTCAGTTCTAGCATTTATTACCTGTGACAGCTCTTCCACTCAACACTGCTTATTGTATGACAAAGTTTACTGGCTATCCTTAGTAGTAAGGCAAGACGGACATTGGCTTCTGTTTGTTTATAAGGTCCTGAATGGCAAAATGCCACAACACATACCTTCCTTGTTGAATTGGTTCCAAAATCATTATTCAGCTCTTTCAAGTGAAGAACTAATGCTCACATGCTTACACGGACATCGGTAAAACTGCTTTTAGCTGTTGTGCTGCACACCTTTGGGACATTCTGCAGCAAACATTGAAGCTTGCTGCAGCTATATCTGTTGATCCATTTACACACATGAACACAGACTACACTGCTTCTGAATGTAGCTGTTTTTAACTGTTTTTCTTTTTATTTGGTTGACTGTACTCTTGGCATCCTTGGAAATGATTAATGAATAATGTGACAGGAACAAAAAATGCCAGCAAACTGATTGGAGTTCAGACTACTTTTTTTTGTTTTTTAGCCATTGTAAAAGTACATACAATTATACGACTTTAGAATGAATGCAATGTATGAATATTGCAACAGCAGAAGGCTTTTCAGTATTAACAAGGACTGAGATGAAGCAAGCCAGAAATGAAAGAGTTAAAGAGAGGGTAGCAGAGGGAGATAAACAAGAAGATAGTCATTGCAACAGTACTACTACGGCTGCCAACAATAATCAGAGAGTGATGTTGTTTTTTTCTGAATCGCATTATCTCACTCTTGTTTGACCCCTTAGAAGCTTTTTGTGTTTAAAAAAAAAAAAAAAGCTGAATATACTGTAGTTCAAGAGACAGGAGGGGCAATTATAGTATGTATATCCAAATGCACATACTATAGTTTACAGCTGCAATTTTCCTTATATTGCTGCCAATCTGCAACCTGTATTGTTTATCAGGGTAAGAGTTATGATTGAGCTTTTAGATTCTGCATTCTGTCATTATAGTACACATTTCTTTTTCAGTATGTACACCCAACTTAAAATATGTCAACATAACAGGGTGGTTAAAAAGCATCTGTTGGGCAAATTTGATCTCTTGATGAGTGTGGCATACACAAGATTACTATGTACTTGTGGAAACGGTTTGGTGAAAGCTTCGTCTACATTTCAGCACCAATAATCTTCCAAGAAAAAAAACAAAAAACACATTGAGCTAAATACACAATTGGCTGCCAACTTTCTCATTTACTTTTCTCTACAATTTCACGTCTGTTACAAACTGAAGGATCCATAAACTTTAGCGGTTTGTGTGCATTTCTTCACATAAAACACAGTCACAGTTTCTCAGCTGCAGTTGTTGCATAGTGGCCATCCTCAGGTTAGGTTCTGAGCTCCATCATAGCTGTCAGATTTTTTTTTTTTTCCTCTTTATAAACTAGTAGTTAGATTATCATTTTGCACAGACAGAATTTTCAGTGTTTAAGAAAGCTGCGGATGGCTTCATTTGCAGTTTGTATATCTAATGGCTGGCTAAAAAGGGTTTAGGATACATGCACGAGGGAGCAATGCTTCCATGGCTGGCGCACTGTTGCAGGATAAATATAGAAGGGAGGACTGCCACCACAGCTACCATAGTGTGTTCTTTGATGCGGCCATGATTTAAAATGACTACATGCTTTCTCACTCTTTCCAGACTCTGAAGGACCCCACTCTTGCAGCCAGGAAAGATTTCCAGCGTGAGGCTGAGCTGCTGACGAACCTTCAGCACGAGCACATAGTGAAATTTTATGGAGTGTGTGTGGATGGAGACCCTCTCATCATGGTCTTTGAGTACATGAAGCACGGAGATCTCAACAAGTTTCTCAGGTGAGTCCAGCAAAGACAACAGACGCGAGAGGAGGAGTGCATCTGCTGTCATGTAATCTAGTATTTATTTTGTCATTTCACAAAAATCATTAAAAAGACTCACATTTTTTCACTTCACATGTGAAAATAAAGCTTTTGTCTATATACTATATTATGTGCCTACAACTTATTTGCAATATCTTTTATGAGATGTTAACACATGTGAAGGCACTTTCACCAAATAGCACGCTGGTGTCATGAAGGTATAACTCCAAAGTATAAGGCAAGTTGAATGTTGCAATTCTACACAAGTGTTTGAACATGTTGTTGTGAGTGTAAATAAGTAGGACTTGATTAATGCTTAGAGCCAGATGCACTTTGTGTATCTTGGTTAAAGGGGGCACTTGCATGATTTTCCACTACAGACAGTGGACTACAGTGGTCAGACAACCTTCCAGATAAGTCAAGCTCATTGCTAGGAGAATACACAGTCAATGTATGACCCAATCCTGTCTCCTAAATATTATGTTTTTTAACAACTAAGCAACATTCCCATACATATATATTTGCATGAGCAGTGTGTTAGTAAAGTTCCAACATACATAGAGAGTTCCGACAATTGCTGTCATAGACATTCCCCATATTGTGATGCATATTAAAATGTTAACATATTTAGCGATCATATAGAATATATAATTATGTTTTGCAATATTTCAAAATTACCATTTGTGCATAGACTTATGTGGGTTGTATCCCACTCTCCTGCCACTTGTCTTTAACTTTCTTGTGTTTATTTCTGTTGATTTTATGGAAAGATTCAGACCAGTAGTGTTAGACTGAAAAAATCCCTTTAAACTTTGTCAGGTCTGTGTGTGGCACACAGAGCAGTGTGTTAACTTGTTGGCACTGAGTGATGGATGGGCCTGTCTCAGAAAACTACTGCTGGTTGATGTCTTATTTGAACTTTGTCACCAGACTCCAGCTACCTACTTGTTGAAAAGTGCCATTCCCTTATCCTTTACACTCTGACTTCCCCTCTCTTAAGGTGAAACTCTGGCTGACTGATGGTGGGCAACTTATTAAAATGTTTTCACTGAGCAATTTATAAATATAAAAGACAGACTCCACTTTGGGATGAAAAATGGTTGCCATAGTCGATGTGTCTTACTGTGAGAAACTTGTTAAAGTCATGTCAAGTGCCATAAAAGTGTGTTGTGCAGTGATTGATGAATGAGTCTGTCCGATAGAGTGACAGACTGGGAGTGTTTCCTCCTGGAGTATTTTAGATAACACAGTCAGTTTTATTCTTAATAGTAAAAATAGGACCAAGGTTGGTCTTATAGTGAGGAACAGCTAATATACCTTGAAATAGACAGATGCAGAAGTATCTTTCTCATGTAGATTAATGTGCTTCAAAAAGAGGTAACTTCATCGCAAATTTTCCCAAAAAACGAATGGATGACAAATTTCTGTTAAATCTACTGTGGCTATTCAGATTCAGATGTAAAATTTGTTTACTTAGACTGAGAAGTAAACAATCTAATCAGCACAATATCAGTTTATTTAACACATGCATCATGCATAAGATGGTGCTGTGAGAATGACAGCCAGTTACAGCGGCTCTTACCTACTTTCTGTGTTTTTAGTTATTTATTTTAGTTTCTTCTCTCTTTTTAATATTTTTATTTCAAGCAGCTGTACCACAATCATGGAGATTCAAACAGCAGTTTTATTAGCTTGTTGCATTAGTTTGTTGGCAGGGCTACATTTAAAGACAGACAACCAAGCACACTCACATTCACACCTACGGACAATTTACAATCAACAATTAACCTCAGCATGTTTTTGGACTGTGGGAGGAAGCGGGAGAACCCGGAGAGAACCCACGCTGCATGAGGAGAACTCAAATGCAAACTCAATGCAGAAAGATCCCGGGTGTCCTCATCGGGACACGAACCAGGGATCTTCTAGCTGTGAGGCGACAGTGCTAACCACTGCGCCACCTTGCAGCCCATCCCATAGATCAGAAACATGAAATTAAAGAAAGTTGAATTTCTTTGATTATTAATTTGAAAAGCCTGGAATTAAAATATACATAATTGTATGTTGCCAAGACATGTTAGTTGTGTGTGCCTGTCCATCAACATGTTGACATGTTGCAGTCTTGTGTTGAAAGTGACACGGTTGTGGTGCGAAGACTGACTTGATGAGAATGCTGTCACCGCTATTGTGGAAAAATGACCAGGGTACTCATTCATGAAGGTATTTAGATGCCATCAGACGAATGGAAAGGAGTCTGAAAGGGGTTGAGGAGACACTACACCAGCTTATTTTTTATATTTTGGTAGTTCACCTTTTTTTTTAGACATCGTTATATATAAGGAGTATTTTTCTGCGTCTTTTAAACATTGTTGGAGATTCCTACACAATTCTTAGCTGGCTTATTTTTTTGCTGCACACACACAGTTGTGTTAATCCTTTTGACCAGCTGCTTTTGGTTTCCATGTATGAAGGCAGCATTTGTGGATTTCCAACCAGCTTCTACTGTTTTTGTTTCTTAACTGTTCTTCAGGAGAAAATCCTGATGAGATTCTCAGGCTACAATCAGACTTGTGAGGGATTAGAATGTCCAAGATGTTGTCAGGGAGCAATACCAAAGGTTCTTAAAAGTATTCAGCATGTTTTAAAAAATCAATTCTAAAGGATACAGATAACCAATGTAGGAATGTCAAAATCGACGTTATGTTGATTCTTTTTTTTTTTTTTTGGATTGGACTATAGAGAGTAGTTCTGCTGAAGAATTCTGGACCAGTAGAAGTCTGGATAGGCTGTACTGGCTAAGACAGAACTACAGTGAGTTACAGGGATCTAACTGGGAGCAGGGAAGCCTTGGAAGCACTATTGTTTTTATACACACACCATACATCAGGAACACTATGGTCTCTATGCGGAAGAATAATGTACTATCTGATGGACTGGGGGAAAAAAGTTACCTCAGAATGCAACCTTTGAGTATGATCTATCCACAAGACAGGGTTAACCCATTTATATGCAGATGTTTGCAGCTAAACAGTTTGGATTGAATGTTTCTGAAAGGCCCGTCTTGCCCTGAAAGTAAATTGTATGACATGTCTTGGTAGGACATGCTGTGGTTCTAGCATGAGCCAATGAGTGAAGAATTAAATTGTTTATCTTGTTTATCACCAAAAGAGTTTGGGTTGATAGGCAAGCACCTGCTCATGGTTCAGTGGAAGTGCTGTAATACTGAAATATCAGTGAATAGTCATTAAAGACAATGATTCAATTGCATTGTAATCTACAATGGATGTATGATTAGGTGCACGACTAGTAAATGCATTGGGTTAAAATCATGTGTGGAGAATTGTTCCCTAATACAAGGATTGCATGTATAAACAGCCACTTCACATTATTTGAGTAAACGCTGAAACCATCTCATGAGACATTTTCCAAAATCCTTCCCACTTGACAAGAAGGTCCCAAATTGAGTCAGACTCTGCAGTCCTACCTGCCTGTTCAGTGCAAGCTGATTTAAATTGAAGCACAAACTAAATGCCTAATTGTACATTGCGGTTGGTTAGCTAATGAGCTGCGTTATGTCTGCTGTGATTAGCTGTTATTTGCTCCTAGGATGCTTTGCCCAGCAGAGTAGAACATTGGTACTTAGTTGGTTGCCAGGAAGTGAAGTCTGCCAGTGTTTCTGTTTCTGTGTGTGTGTGTGTGTGTGTGTGTTTGTACGGGGACAGTGTTTCAGTAAGTCTCTGTGCTTTGAATGCTGGTTTTAGCTCTGTAATTGTTTCCATTAACGTACTGGCATCAGTTTATCTAAGACACACTGCTGATTTAGCCAAACACACACACACATAGTATCAGACACATACTTCACTGACACTTCACTGGCATCATTTCTTCTGTTAGAGACGGAATAATCAGTGAAGCTGAAAAGACATAAAGTTTGCACATAGCTCTGGTTCAACTTTAAGTGTAACTGACACTGAATTGTGCTGAGGGTGCTGCTTTTTGATACATCATTATATACGTGGATGTTGGTCAATGTAGATGTGGATCAGTGGTGTCATCTGTTATGGGAGATCATGGGAAGCACACTGATAATATTTGAAGCTAAATGTTATTAAAACATGCTTCCCAATATTGGTTTGGTAACACACTTCCATGATATGAGCAAATACTTGATTAGAATACTCTAGTTTGGGTTGTTAAAGCATTGTGACCATCACTGGACATTTTTATAGTGAAAAATAAAAAGAGCTGAGAACATGACACATAACAGGAAAATAATCATATAACATTTACCAAGCAAGCGTTTAAAATCAGAATTAAAAGCAGCAGCAAAAATGTAATGAAATCAGAATCAGAATCAGCTTTAATGGCCAAATACGTACACAACATACAAGGAATTTGGTTACGGCTGTTGGTGTCGCCCTAGGAATTTACACGAATAATAGAAATAGGAAAATTTAAAAAAATAAAATAAAATAAAGTAAAATAACTACAGAAGAAAAAGACTAAAATACAATAAATATTAATGAAAAAATAAACAAGATAATAAGACAAATATATACAAGAATTTACACATCCAGTAGAAAAGGTATATGTACATTAGTGCAAAATGAAAGTGCATATAGCAGTTGTGGCTTGGAGTGGCTCAGCTGTTCAGTAGGGTTATGGCAGTGGGATAAAAACTGTTTTTATGTCTGGTGGTTTTAGTCTGCAGGACTCTGTATCGCCTGCCGGAAGGGAGGAGGGAGAACAGTTTATGACCAGGATGAGTGGGGTCTGTGATGATGTTCCCTGCCCTCTTCCTGGTTCTATTGGAGTACAGTTTCTGGATGGAGGGCAGGGGGGCTCCGATGATCTTCTCGGCTGTTCTGACTGTGCGCTGCAGCCTGTTCCGGTCCTGCAGTGTGGCTGCTCCAAACCACACAGTGACAGAGCTGCACAGGACAGCTTCGAAATACAGAGTTTGAAGATTCATTGTTGCATTTGTTTCCTGGGTCCCTGTGGTCAATCATGTGATTCAATATACAAAAAGATCACTTATTAGCTGTTTTGGAGCTTTCAAATGGATCATCAGACTTTCAAATTCATTTTACCAAAGAAGGCCGTCAGATACAGTTATGCTCATGTGAGACAACTCTGGATGGTCTTCCATGAGCATACTTTATTTGCTCAAAGGCACAGTATTTCTTGTCTCTAACAGGCATTGTCACTTTCTCCTCAGAGCCCATGGCCCAGATGCGATGATCCTGGTGGATGGGCAGCCTCTGCAGACCAATGGTGAGCTGGGTCTGTCCCAGATGCTCCACATAGCCAGTCAGATCGCAGCTGGGATGATCTACTTGGCATCTCAACACTTTGTGCATCGTGATTTGGCAACCAGGAACTGCTTGGTGGGAAATGGCCTTCTGGTGAAAATAGGAGATTTTGGCATGTCCAGAGACATTTACAGCACAGATTATTACAGGGTAAGGTCGCTCACACCCAACACACAACACAACTCTTGCTCTTTTTTTTTCCTCCATTCATTTACCAAAAAGAAAATTAAATCAAATATTTACGTAGCGAATAATAGCGAATTGTTTTATTTGAATGTATATGTTGTGATTTTGCTGTTATTGATTGTATTTTCACAACCAAAATGATGTTAACAAAGCAGGATGATGTTATACAGTAATAGCACCTTGGTTTCATAGTCGGGGATTACACACCATCACTCATGTGGGTGGCTGACACTGTCCACTCCCCATCCATCTCAACATGTCAGCAGTGAACTGGTACGGAGTCAATAAGCATTCTACAATATTGTTCAATAGTATCAGAATAGAGTTCTGTCATGACTGACAGTAGTATCACAATTCTGAATAGCTTCCCTAAATGGTTTGGACGTGTTATTATCAAAAGTATTAATTCATAAAACAATGTCAATGAGGCCTAGACCTTGGACAGTGCTACATTTCTGATGTGGGTCTCAGGTGGAGGCAATGAAAAAGTCTGACTGTACGTTACCTGTCTACATAGAGGAGGTTTGTCTTCTTGGATGATGGAAACAACGACACAGGAGGCTCTGTCAGCGTTGCATTTGGCATGGTGGAAGTAACTTCTATTTGACTCTTAACCCTGATGAGTTTCTGTGTGTTTCTGTCTATGACATTTTTCCTCACTTTAGACTAATTTTTCACTGCAATATAAATCCCTGCACCACTATGGAAACAGCACAACTAAGGCTAACAGGAGAGGGTATGAGAGCAGTGTGACAACCCTATCCAGTCTGTGTAAACACATGAAGTTTCTCATTTTTTGTCATGTGACTGCTGGTTACAGCTAAGTCACTGGCACACAGAATGTTTTGCTTTAGACATAGTGGGATGTGGGGAATTCTCCAGGAATTCTGTATTACGTCCACCCATGGTGCTAATCACAACTCAGAAATAATCACATTGGGGCGCAGCTATAGCTCACCTGGTTGAGCTGGCATCCTATGTGCAGGGCTACAGTCCCGATGTGGAGGTCATGAGTTTGAATCCCGCTCATGGGATAAAAAAAAAAACATTGACATGGGTCACTTTGTTCTGTTTAAATAGATGTGCGATTCCTCCAGTCAGAGCTTTCACTACCTTTCCCACATGTCCTCCCCCCATTCTTCTCCCCCACTTTCCTGTCTCTATCTCACTTCACTATCAAATAAAGGCACAAAAAAAAAGAATGAAATAATCACATTGACATGGTACACAGCCCAATATGTAAGTGACTGCCATATCCTGTAAAAAAGTGCAGCTAATCCTTTGTATGATACAAGGTGCTGTGCCACCATCTGCATAGCAGACCGACTTGTAACTATTGCTTTACAAATAGAACTGTAAGCACATCTGCTGTCCGCTTTCACAGTCTGCATCAGTCATGCAGAAACCACGACTTGATCTTAAGATCATTGTTCTATTTGTAAATGAACCAAGAAACTGTTCCTGTTTCAGTTTCTGTTTGTATGCAGGCAAGTGGTCTACTTTCATAAAAGTGATGTGTTGATAGTATTTAGAAGGTCCTTCTTCATGTTAGCTCTGTTTAACACTCTGTTGAACAAAGCTTCACAATGTGAGGTAACTTACACTCCTGTACAGGTCGGCCATGGCTAAAGATTTATCAGCCTGTGTAGGGATGTAATCAGGAGGATGGAGCTGAACCTTCTGGTTATCAGCAAGAAGTGGGACAAATTCTATTTTTTCATGCTTACTTGCTTGTCGCTATCATGATACGTTATCGTCACCTGGAAAGTAAGCAAATGAGTTAAGTGCATGACTTTATACAGTCTTCTTTAAACAGTGTGTGAGTCTGATTACATTCAAACTGTATGCTAATGTCAAGTGGAATAGTAATCGAGCTGGATAATTTGCATGGTAATGCCCTTTAGTAATACCACTCAATGAAGTGGTAGCTCAACTGGTTGAGCGGGCGATCCACAAACAGGCGCTATAGCCCCCGATGTAGTGGTCACCAATCTGGCCGTTTGCTGCAGATTCTACCCCGACACTCTCTCGTACTTTCCTGTCTTCCTTACTATCCTGTCTAATAAAGGCAAAAGATATATATAAATATAAATATATAAAAATGAAGTTGAATTGTAAAATTTAAACAATATTACAGAGAGACAAAAATTTGACTGGTTGCCAATACAAAGTAATACAAAAATCTCAAGGTGTAATTGAACAGTCAGTAGAAGTAGGAAGGAGGAGGAGGAGGAGTGTGCGAGACCTGCTATGTCAGCATCACGATGTAGGTCATTCATCATGTGAGTCTTGATTAGGACGCACATATTTGACTAAATTAGTTAAACTGCTTGATAATTTCGCAGCAGTCAGAGAGCAGGCTGGAGCAGATAAATAAAGATTCACTGTCTCATCTACATACTGTTATATAACAGAGAGGACATGCTGGATAGTGTATTTTCTCATATCATCGCCATGTGTAATTAAACAAAGAATCCATCCAGTGACAAAATACAGATACTCAATCATCACTACGCTATTGTCATTAGTGCACACAGTTATTATTACAATCTCATAATGCAGCGGTCCAGGGTATATGTGCTATCAATCTGCAACATCGAGCCAGTGGACAGTGCTTTTCAAACTTCATTAGTAATTCTTATGTTATATACCATTTAAAAGAATGTGAGTTGTACTGTTTGGTGTTCTCTTGGCAGAATTAGGTCAAATGTTAGCACACAGCACATCGTAGTGTGAGTTGTGCCATGCCAACAAATGCATGCTCACTGTTGTTTGCAAGCCTAGACTTGGAAACTGTGAGAAGAATCATATCTGCTCTGTGTGCCTGTATGTACACATGGAAAATCTGAGTATCATCACTTTAAATTGACACAATGTGTTGCGGTAATTTTGAGAAAAGAACAGGACCCAGAATGAACCCTGAAAGTAAAATCGAAATATTTTAGACCAGGAGATAAAACCAGCTAGTTCAACAGAAGTATGTTAGAGTCACAGGACATGAACCACTCCGGAGCCAACCCTGTAATTCCAACATGATTAGCGAGTACATTAGCTAAAATGCTTTCATCAACCATGTCAAATTCAGCCAAGCAGGACTCAAATGGAGCAGAGTGGTGGAGGTCATCTGATGCACAGTGTAAAGCTGCTTCTGTATTACAATCAGACCTTTAACCAGTTTGGAATTTCTCAGCCAGGCAGTTTAAGTGTGCCTTTTTCAACATTTTCTTAATAGACCACTTTCTTTTTTTGAGTCTGAGAAAAATATTCAGGGAAGTGGTACAAAATTTCTTGGAATGTGAAATATAATAAAATGTAGTGGTAGGCATCACAAAGGAAGATAAACTTTATAAAACTAGATATCTTAAAAGATTGAGCCATGTATTGTGTAATAGCATTTTTTAAAAAAACACGTGTTTTTCAAGACTCATGAAAAAGTAAAATCAAGAAGTAAGCAGGTTTGTTTTTAAGAATTCTATGCCCAAAGTGTTTTTCGAACAGCAGGTACAAAATATAAAAGTTTCCAGAGACTATACATCTGTCAAAATCAGCTGGAATCAGGAATGATATATAAGAAAACCCTGCAATGAAACTCAGAATTTAGTGTAACAATATTAGAATTAGAATATTTGGTTCGAAGAGAAGGTCAGTGAACAAACAAATTAAAATTAACAGAAGACATCAAGCTGCTTTTTAGTGAAATATGATGAGCTTTATTAAAAAGGAAAGCTGTAAGATTTAGGTGACGGAAAACATGGTAAGGCTAACAAATGAAGGCAGTGGTTTCCAGAGCTTTTTTAACAATCACTAAACACCATAAGATCATGTGACCACTGTTGTTCTTCAAAGTCTGTGATTAGGGTCATTTTAGCTTTGGGCTGGTAGTAATCAGAGAACCCAGCTTCATAGACACATATTTCATTTTTATTCAATTTTGCAATTCCCAAAGTCATTCCTGAATTATAACCATCAGATCCCAAATACTTAAGATTTGCTTAATATGCAAAACAATGGTGCTGTATAAGTCTCCTGTGGAATTCACAATGCTTGTTATATGATCACAAAGACAACGTGTGTAAGATATTTATCACTTGTTTTGACCTCTTTCTCAAATGTATGTTTGTGCAGGTGGGAGGTCACACGATGCTGCCTATCCGTTGGATGCCCCCGGAGAGCATCATGTACAGGAAGTTCACCACAGAGAGCGATGTGTGGAGCTTTGGAGTCATTCTGTGGGAGATCTTTACTTACGGCAAACAGCCGTGGTTCCAGCTCGCCAATAATGAGGTATGCTATCACTTAGATGATATTTATTAGCTGATAATTGTATTTTTGCAAAATAGAGGGTCAAAAACAAAACAACAAAAAACTTGTGTCCACTCTGTGATTTTTCACATCGTTAACGTGTTGGGTTGTATCATTAGAACCTGATTGAAACTGGATATAAATAAACACATTTCAATACAACAGAGTCTAGCACTTTGTGTGTGAAGAAGGTTTGAAGAAATATGATGTTTCTAAACTAGAATGTGAAGATCGGACTCGACCCTACAGTGCTAACAAAATGACAAAACTCTGTACAAGACCAATGTAGTAATAAGCAGGCATTGTCTTAAAGGTTGGTGGACTTTGTTGTTTTCTTCATGGCAGCGCTCCCATACAAAGGCGGTGATTTGTAATAGATAAACACAGTGTTAGGAGATGGCTCCTAATTTACAGGAAGTGGACCCAATAAAGGCGACAAGGGAGGTGGGTGGTAAAAAGAGGGTTTTTAATCGGGGAGGGAGTGAGGACACCAAGGAAGCATGAGGGGGAAGTGCCAGTGCCATGAACCGTGTTCCGGGGAAGAGGGTGCTTGGATCCAGTGGTGGGAAACCTGGAGGGCTGCTGCTGGTGGTTGCCTCGAGATGGCTGGGCAGGATGTCAGGCTGAGGAGGCTCTGCAGAGAATGCCTACATAAAAACGTCAGCATGGAATTAAATAACAACAAACCCGAGAACTCGAGAAGAAGCGTGGCCGATCTACCGCTCGACGGAAGGAAGCCAGCTTAACAGCAGCACTAATTGCAATGCGGGGCAGGTGTGGTGGATAATGAGTGAGCGAGTCCTCCTCGACCGTGGCCCCGCCCAGTCTGAAAGTGCAAAGCACGTCAAAACTAAAACACAGGAAATACAACCAACATAAAAGCACAAGACCGGAATCCCAAAACACAGGATTATAAATGATAGAGCAAAACCATTATTTTGTGTGACCTTTTTTTTTTCATCTTCAAGAGCACCTCAATGTCCCTGGGTTTGAATATGAAATTTAAGAAGCACTTGGCCTCTGCATTCTGTCATTTTTCAGCAAAAAAGATGTATTGTAATGTGAAATACTCCAAATCATGGGCGCCAAACTCAAATGCACAGTGGGCCAAAATAAAAAACTGGGACTAAGTCGCAGGCCAGACTCACTATTTATTAATTGTGCATGTTTTCTTTTCTCTCCAGATATATAATGAGAATCTTTTTCATACTGAAAACACGTTTTGCTTAAACATTGAATCTGGAACAAGCAAATCTTAATATTATGAACACATCAGTGACATTTTTATTTATTTTTTTTTAAATGACTTTGCTCCTGTTTTTCATCTTTCGTGTGACTGTTTCTTGTGACAAGTGGCTTCAATTTTCCCAAGGTGACTGATAACATGAGGTTGCTAATGAATGTCAAGAGCTGTTAATGAATGTCAACAGAAGGGGGAGGGGATGCTTGCAGGTCTTCACTGACCCATCAGTGCACTAGCAGAGCATCCTGGGATGAGTAGTATCGTGGTGCATGTACCGGTGGGCCAGCTCTAATAGACATTTGATATTATCTCGCCAACCAAATATAATTACACTGGGGGCCAGATTGACACCTATGCTCTACATAAACAGGCACCTGAAGAACAAAGCTGCCAAGGCTTTATCGTCTTTCTCTTTGGGATGTGTTCAGAATCCCTTGTTATCTTGTTTCATCAATGAGCAGGTGAGCAAGTGTAAGAAGAGTCCTTACATCTCAGTGAAGGGACGCTTTTTGTTCCAAAACAGAGGATAGGCAGCAAATGCAGAATCTGGTAGTAATAGCTGAATCAGCAGGTATTGATCAGCAAATGTAATTTCCTTCAGATTCATTGTGGTTTATCTGTGCTGTGGGTAAATAAGAAAGGGCATAAGATTGAAACTTCAAGCAAAACTGGATTTAAGAGTGAGAATTGTGGAAAAATCTTCAGGCAGGCTAAAAGATATCCAGAGAACGAGGACCTCAAGATAACACAAGACCTGTTCTGATAATTATGCTCGTCCTGGCTTCAGCTTTATTGTTTGACAATGGGAACAAAATGCCAGTTTTTGCATCAGAAACCTTGAGAATTTTGTCAGTTTGTGTATTTGCAGGAAGTTTCCAATTAAAAAACTCAAATGAGGGAAATGTTTTTTCCTTATCTGCACAAACACTGAATGGCAAACTGAAAAAATAAAGCATTACAGGTGTGTTGGTATTGTGTTGTGGTCCCAGAACTCCCATCTTACTGGTGTGCTCCATTTTTACAAGAGAACTCATAGTACCAAGAGTGAATGAAGAGCTTTGTGTAGAAAATATGTGTAATTGCTATTTTGCAGAAATGGTCACCCCCACTTTAATAATATAAAACAAAGAAATGTTTTTTTTTTAAGTCAGGAAAAGCATGTTTTAGCGTTCCAAAGCTTATAGGTGATTCTTCATGTTGAGTTTGACCTACCATGGAGTGGGACCTACGTGAACAATAAAAAGGCCACTCACAAAAGAAGTCGTTGGCCAGCATGATTTAAACTTTCAGGGATGGACGGAATACAAGAATGTTTTAATCAAATTCCTTGTGGAAGAAAAAAATGTATTTTGATAAATGTCAAAGGAGACAAATTAAAATGTACATTAAGTATGAAGTCATTTACATTTCTACAGATCTAATTCATCAGTGCAGCAGCAGAGTGATGAGCATGATTGAAGTGATATACTTTATACTGAAGTTACCAAAAGAATGGCAACATCAGATGCAAACAGACTAGTTCAAATGAAGTACAAACACAACATACTGTATAATTATTGTTTAAGCAAAAAAGTGTTGCATCACACAAGCGATACTATGCAATATCCAAAAGCTTTTCATAAAGCCAAGGCAAATGATTTTTTAAAACATCATTAATGGCAATTTAGCAATTTTAATTAAAGTATTTTAAGTTATGCAACACAGTCCCAAAATGTGTCATAGATATGCTGGCCCACAGCATTTTAGCTTCCTGCTTCTACATCATGTGACTATCAATTTTAATGTCACAAGAACAAAAAAGTCTGCATAAGGAGGCTGGAGGAGCTGTGGCGGCATTATGGAACTTTCAAACAGGAGAGACTTGTGTATGTGTGGCTATTTTTTTGTGGTATTTTTAGTCACTATTTAGTTTGCTTTTGTTTACACTGCAGGTACATTTGCTGCCAGGTTACAGTTCACCACCACTGGCTTGAACTAGCTTGTCCATCCATCCATTATCTATACACGCTTAATCCTCACTAGGGTCATGGAGGGGCTGGAGCCTATCCCAGCTGACTTAGGATGAAGGCAGGGGACACCCTGGACAGGTCACCAGTCTATCACAGTGCTACACTTAGAGACAGACAACCAAGCACACTCACATTCACACCTACGGACAATTTAGAATCACCAGTTAACCTCAGCATGTTTTTGGACTGTGTGGGAGGAAGCCGGAGAACCCGGAGAGAACCCACGCTACACGGGGAGAACATGCAAACTAGCTTGGAAAAACAAAAGCCTGCCTTAAGAAAACTTTAAATACACAATGACTTTTGACCATCAAATGACACAGTGCTCTGAAACACACCTTACAAGTGATGCAGTTTAGGTTGCTAAACTTGTTTCTTACAGTATGTCTCATTGTCTCTGTGTCTTCCCAGGTGATAGAGTGCATCACTCAGGGCAGGGTACTGGAGCGCCCCAGGCTCTGTCCCAAGGAAGTCTACGATATTATGTTAGGCTGCTGGCAGAGGGAGCCACAGCAGCGCCTCAACATTAAGGACATTCAGAAGATGCTGTTTACTCTGATGAAAGCCACACCAGTCTATCTGGACATACTGGGATAAAAATCGATACAAAAAAAGGGATGAGACGTGTTTCGAGTGAGACTTGATCATCACTGAAACAGAGATGTACACAATGGATCGGGATGGAATGGATTGCCGTGGAAAACAAGTCTGGTCTGGACTCATGGTGATGGAACCATGTGACCTGGGATTAGGAGTGGAACATTACCTTGCTTTCAACTGCCTGAAATATAAGGATGGGAATTAGCTTACTTAGGCGGTGTAATATGTATTTAACTGGATCCAAATGAACTGGACAACACTGCATTGTGTTACTACCTACAAAGTTGGGATCAAGCTGGTTGATTCTTTATTGAATGAAGTCATGGCTTAAAAGATTTAAGTATGATTACATCAAAATGGACTGAGTCAGTTAACCTGATTGTACTGGTCTGGTATGGTTTTGTTTTCTTATCCTAATAATCTGGTTACCCTCATTCTTCACCTATGCATCTCATTTCATCCCTTCTAGATCAAAGTAGCATCGGTCCTCTGCAAGTCTTGATAAAACCTGATTGGCCAGGTGGCGTTTGGATATTTCCCTTATTCAACCCTAGATTATATTCATCTCACCTTAACATGCATTTATCTGTGTCCGTTTATATGTCAGGGTTAGGGTTCGGGTTCGGGTTAGTCAAGTTGGTGTGGCTCAACTTGACTAGGTTTCAGGAATATTAAATTAGAGCTCTTTTACTTGTGAGGCCTTATTTGGCTTAATTAGTTTTCTGCCTGTTACAGAGCTGTGGAGTAGAGAAAGTCCAAAGATGACTTGCAGTGTAATGTTGTTAATTACCTGCTCTTTAAAAAAAAAAAAAAAGTGTTTTCCAGGACAATCTGGTTTGATTATTTAAGTTTAAAAGTTTTGAGTGTGCCTCGTAGACATTTGACACTTGGCCAAATCAGATTTGTCTTAGTATCCATAATATTATCCATAAAAGATGTCATGCCAAACATTTTTCATACAGAAATGATGGTGAACGCTCCCCAGGTTCATTGTCATAACACATTTACCCATGTTTCTATTTAGTGGCCTACTTTGGAGTGTAAAACACTGGTCTGATTCTGATGGAACTGTCCTCTCTGAATGATAATCTTTGGTGGGTAATTCTTAGTAAAACCATGAGGAGAAGATCAGAACTGCTGCTTTATTTCATTATGGAACCTCTCTTGGCCGTGGCTACTCCTGAAACCAGCTGTAGCTGCGACTGCCATTGTCATGAAAAGAATGTCAAAGAAAGAGGTACCTTTCACTTTCTACAGAGCGATCATGAGGACCAGGCAGCTCTGGCTTAAAATTAAGCAAATGTACTGTTCACATATGTGGGAACCCTTCATTGTTTTCATTTCATTGTTGTTCACATGAAGTAAGCAATGTATCACGAAAGAGCGATGTGCGTAGCTCAAACGTGTCGTGTGCAGTAGCTACTGTGTTCTGAAGTGCTCGCTCAAAGTCAGCACCCTTCATCTTCTAAGTCATCATAAATGCACCTCCAAGTCCTGATTTTATGTAAACCCACTAAGCTGTTTACTTCTGCAAGAACCAGACTAGACCTTCCCGTCCTGGGCCTGTATGCTTGACCTGAGTGACTGTCTGTCGCCATAGAGATGGACCTAAGTGCCTCCTACTTCTTTCTGAACACTGCAACTCAAAAAAAAAAAAGTAGTCTTTTGAAACAAGAGCACTTTTACATTTTGTTTACCTGCCTAAAAATGTAAATTTGCTGTAAATTGTCCTCATTTTTAAACTGTCCTAATTTTTCTTACAGCGAACCTACTCTCAGCACTCAATGTATTGCAAAAAAACAAAAAAAAAGCCCTCAAAAACAGAAATATAATAGAAATGATGTAGACAATTATAAATCCCTCTGGGGGAAAAAAAAAACAAAAAACATAAAGAAAAAGCTTTTTGTATCCTTTGCAGTTTGACAACAGAGCCAAACTACCCAAGGTGAAGTTACATTGTGTTTTTTTTTTTTAAATACATATTATATATATATTTTCTATTATTATTTTTTTTTTAAGTCAAAGAGTGGACTTCTGCAATTCTTCCAAAGCCATTAGGACATTCTACCACTTGGTAAAAATAAATAAATAAATAACGTATCGGCATTACAAAGGAAACAACTGACTGAGAAGAAATCATTAAGGTTTCCCTTAGAAGAAGCTGATTTGCTGAGTGTGATCCACTCTGACCTCAGATGCTGGACATAAACAAGAAACATCTTTCAGTCAAAATAACATAGCTGAAAGGATAAAGACGGAGCCACCAGTTAATGAACAAAATGTTGTTACTTTTTAAAAGGATGTATATACTGTAAATCTCTGTATCTTGAGATATGTTAACTTATTTTGTTTTTTTTTTTTTAGTTTCATTGTTTCTGGCTTCTTTATGTGTTGTTATATAACAGATATTTTGATATCTTTCTTTTCAGGTGTAATCTACTGTTCTGAGTTTTTTTTTTTTCTTGACATATTTTAAAAATGCCAGTTGATTTTAGTTGATCATTTGATGGTAATTTATGAGTCAGGACAATAGAGGAACGATGTAAAGTGTTGGGCCATATTCTTTTATTGACCTGTTCGAGGATTGTACGCATTCTTCAGTGTTTCAGTCGAACTATGTTTGCCACTCGTTATCCACGATCATAAATCGATCAGTATGAGTTCTATCTCTCTGTGTCTGTTAACAGTGTTCGATCCAGTATGGCTGCATATTACATGTCATGTGTATGTTTTCTCTCGCTTATTATATAGCTGATCATTCAGAGTTACCTTTCTATCTCTCTCTCTATCGCTCTGTCTCTCTTTCTCTCTTGTTCTTTCTTTCTAGATAGACTTGGTAGCACAACGATATGTTACACTTATGTTAGACAGGTCTTTATTTGATGGAAGTATTTGGTTGAATTTGGCTACTGAAGTGTTATGCAGTACATAGACCTATTCATTTGGCTCAAACAGTACTAACAGTTGGCGTAGCTAGTCTTGGGATTTGATGCTTGATACTGCTGAGAAGTTCAGGTATGACACAACAGCTACACTAGGGCATCATTTGTTTGCAAAAAAATTGCATATTTTGTTGAGTGATTTTGAACTACAAAACATTCACCTGAACACCTGATGTTATTTTGAGATTATTGCATTGCATATTTGCAGAATATTTGTGTACTTTGTGCAGGTGTCATTTACATATAAGATGGCAATATGAGTTATTCTAATGTACAGATATCGCTGTTGGATTTTCTCATATTGGAAACCTTTTCACGTCATTTCTTGAAAACTGAGAATACTTTTAATCAGCTCTAATATGTGTTAAAGTGCTGGTCAGTGACCTCACCCTGTGCAGATTTTCAGTGTTTAAGAAAATTGGTCAGGCTTTGTTTGAACACACTGAAGCACTGTGCTGGATGGATTATTGCAGCCAGCATAACGAATGATATTAGAATGAGAAGAACAAAACCTTTCACCATCCATTTTAGTTACAGCACTCCAGTATACAGTATATCTTTTCTATGCATTGCACAGTAACCCAGAAATAATATTCATATTGTGTGATTCCCAAGGTCACAATTTGCATCCAGTACCATAACAGGAAGTAACTTGATTATATTCACATGGCCAGCCACAGACACTGGAGTTTGCTTAGAAAACATACATGTGCAGTTAGTCGTATTCTGCTCATACAGATTGTCCCCAAGCATGCACACTATTGTCCTTGTAGTGCAGTCGCTGTGCAGGACATGGTGAGATGATAAAATGTACATCATGTGGTCCCTCATGGACCCTCACATACTCACAGAGACTAATAACAAAACACTTAGCATGTCCTTCCATGTGGTGGCACAGAACGTTGGGGGAGGGAAGGTGGGTGATAAATGATTTTAATGTAACTAAGATAATTCACAAACATCATTAACAACATCAGAGTTGTTATATTCAGGCATAATCTGGAAGAAAAAACAATTTGGCATTGACATTAAGGAAATGTATGTTAAACATTAACAGTCCAGGTTTTAAATCCACTATGAAAGTACCAGGTGGGTTAAAACTTTGCAGACAAATTTGACTTTATTTCGTTCAAATATTGAGAATAGAAGTAGTTTAAAATTTCCGATGCACAGGTATATTTTGGGGATTTGAGCTCTGTGAGGCCAGAATAGTACATGTGCTTACGTTGATCCACTGCCAAATCTCTGTCGACCAGCTTGTTTTCAACTCTTAAAGACTATTACTGAGGCAGGCAGGGCAGGAAAATGTCCCAACAGCCTTTTTCTGATTCCTGTTTACAGCAGGCGTGACTCATTTCAGCAAGCGTGTGCAAACTTCATAGAGGACAAAATCTTCATGCAAAACACCTCCAACTCTCATTTAAGATACAGATCAAATATGTCTTGTATGATCACAACCATACATGTAATGGGTGTCTCTAATGACAATAGTGCTAAGTCAAACTGTTTCTCCTCCTTGGCTACTGACCTTACATTTATTCTTTTATCTAGCTTTTTTTGTTTAGCTGTTCATTTTATACTACATAATTTTATACTCATGTCAGCTTTCTTTTATTCATTCTATTTATTTAGTCTGTTTCGCTCTATGTTCATTCTCTCAGCATTTTTCTGTAGTTTTCCTGCATCATGTTTCCCATACTCAGTATTTATTCTGATATGTTAGAATCATCTTTACTCGATAATAAATAAATGTCTTTCTCTTCTGTTCTCTCTCTCACTCTCTCCCTCTCTCTCTAGATAAAGTGTTGTATATCCATCTCCATACATAACTCTGTCTATTAGAATAATTTGACAACTTATATAGCAACTTTCTAAAAAGCTAAGATGTGGTGAACTTTTAAGGTGGCTCTGTGTACGATTCTGACTCATTAAAAGTAACTTCATTGATTTGTTGCATCCTCTTTTTTTTGTTCTATGTTTTGTTTTGTTTTTTCTGTCCAGGAAAACATCCATCCATCCATTATCTATACACCGCTTAATCCTCACTTGGGTCACGGGGGGGCTGGAGTCTATCCCAGCTGACTTAGGGTGAAGGCAGGGGACACCCTGGACAGGTAACCAGTCTATCACAGGGCTGCACTTAGAGACAGACAACCAAGCACACTCACATTCACACCTATGGAAAATTTAGAATTACCAGTTACCTCAACATGTTTCTGGACTGTGTGGGAGGAAGCCAGAGAACCCGGAGAGAGCCCACACTGCACGGGGAGAACATGCAGACTCCATGCAGGAAGATCCCGGGTGTCCTCACCTGGACGCGAACCGGCGACCTTCTTGCTGCAAGGCAACGGTGCTAAACACCGATCAACCTTGCAGCCCCAGGAAAGCATAAAAAAGAAAATATATTCATTGCTGAATACAAGCTACCCAGTTCAACTTTTTAATTTGACCTGTTATGTAATCTAATTACCCTGATATGAGCACTATGAATACTTAAAATATGCATTAATTTTCTCACTTTTACACTGTTGAAAGTATTTAACAATATACTATTATTTTCAATGTCTATTCACAATTTTAATTCATTCTTAGAATGATTATCATGGTAAGAAATGAAGTATCTCAACAAACAACAATAAGATGGCTTGTCATGAAATTTTTCAGTGGTGTTTACAGTCCTAACACACTGCCACATGTGTGATCCAACTAACTTACATTCAAAAAGTATAGATTTCACTCTATTGACAGTCACTAACATTTACAATGTAGAATCAACATTAACACAAGGTTCTTTCTCTAACATTTACCAAAACCTTTGGTAGACTGGTAATTTATATTTATGTATTATAAACAGGCCCATCAGAAGACTGATACCATATGGGTCCAAGCACAAGATCAAACAGAAGGGAGATTCGTATAAATGGATCAGTGCAATGCAAGAAGTTGAGGTGAAAACTGGATCTTAGACTTTGGCTAAGAATAGGTCTCAGCACCACATCACCACTGTGAGAATTTTAATCAACAAGATTAGACTAATTGATCTTTAAGGGGAATTTTGCATGATACAGTTCACAGAGACAAGCTAAGGGGTAGGAAATAAATAAGCAGCTATTTGTGTAAGACAAAGTAAAATGCATATATAAAAGACAGAGAGGTGATCATCTCAGTGCAGTGAATATGTCCATGCTTCGAGCTGGCCCTCTTCAAAAACTGAGTGACCATGCAAGAAAGAGATTAGTGAAGAAGGCCACCAAGACACCGAGGACTCTTCTGAAGGCGTTACAAGCTGCCACTGCATTTGAGATGGGAGAGATTCTGCATACAGCAACTGTAGCCTGTTCTTCATCATCACAGCTATATGGGAGAGTGGCAAAGGAAAAGGCACTGTTGAAAAAAAAAAAGCTTCTCTTAAAACTTGGCTACAGTTTGCCAGAAGGGATGTGGGAGACTCTGAAATCAGCTGGAAGGGTTCTTATGAGACCAAAATTGAGCTTGTCGCGATCGGACTCTATTCGACAGACAGCAAACATTGCACATCATTACAAACACACCGTCCCCACTGTGAAGCACTGGGTAGCAACATCATGTGGGGACCCTCATCAGCAGGCTATTGGCGACTTGTAAAGATAGAGGGCAAAGTGAATGAAGCAAAGGGAAACAAA
>NW_007578819.1:123315-126371 GCF_000690725.1 Stegastes partitus | reverse complement strand
ATGAACTCACGTAGAAAATGTTCAGTGCGTTTGTGGTGGAAGTCAACTTTTACATTTAATGTGGGATGAAATAATTTATCATTCCATGTAGTGCAATTTTACATTTCTCTGTGTGCTTGCTAAAAGCCTCACAGTGGTGATAATAACACATGCTTTACATGTACGATGGAGAAAAATACGCTAAAAGAGCCGCTATGGACGTTAATATATATACACGGCTACAGCAGCAAGCCGTTAGCTTTAGCTTAATGCTAGCGGAATTTATTTATTTATTTTTTAAGATAAATAAGCACTAATTTGTTGGTGCAACTGGACATATGTTTAGTAGTACACTATTTATATGATTTACAAACCTGTTTCATTTCCTTGTAGAGTTTGGGGTGTCTGTCTTTCAGGTGTTTCACCAAATTCGTAGTGCTGCTTAACTTTGTGGCTATCGCCTTGAAGCACTGCTCACATACGGGCCGGTCAAAATTTGTCGCCTCTCCAGACTCGTTGGTCATGAACCCAAAGTACTTCCAGACTGTACTTTTGCCTCATTTACTTTCAGCTAAAACCGGCGCTGAACCTGCTGTTGCCATTTTCGTTACCGAAGTTTTTTCTGTTCTGGTCAGACAGTGTTGTTTTCTTCCAAGCCGTGGCTTCTTTTCGTATCGATTTCTGTCAGACTGCTGTCCCCAGCAGCAGTCTTGGCTCTGGAGGGAACATGTTGGAACATGTTTCGGTCAACTGAAGGAGGGTGCGAGAGACGGAAAAGTATCGGTACCGCAGGAACTGAATATCACTGCTCGATACCAGCTTTAGAATCCATTTAGGATCAAGGTATCGATATTTTTGACAACCCTACAACAAAGTAGCCAAAACTCTACCTCTCTCTGCTTGATGATGTGGGTTGATGCTCAAATAAATAATGGCTTTCATTCTTAATTTCTTTTTCAAGCTCCCTTATTATACTGTATATACAAGGTGGGTCAGAACAGTTCCAGGATTGGTGTCACACACGATATATTTCAAACTCAAACTACAAACTATGAGTTTTCCCCTTCAAAGTAATCGCTCTGGAGTATAGAACTGTGACCTTAGCTCTCTGCAGCCATTGAACTTTTTTCCACATGCTTTTATATACAGTACATATCCTCTGTGTCATGTCATCAAGCAATAAGCACAGTGCAATGAACAAACCTGAAATTTTTGGTCCAGTTGGGGAAAACTCTGTCAGAAGCACTGGGATTGCTGCAGCAAGTGTACAGAGATGAGACAATGTCATGCTCATGTGTTTTTGAGTGGTGCAAGGGCTTGTGGTTCACCATTTTGTGTTTGATGATTTTCCACAGGTTTTCAGTTGGATTTAGATCTGGTGATTGAGCAGGCCAAGGCATGGTTCCAATGTTCTTGGTTCTCCATCCAGGCTTTAACTGATCTTGCTGTGTAGCAAGGGGCATTTTCTTGTTGGAAAATCCAGTTATTCAAGGCAGGAAAGAGTTTTCCAGCTGATAGAAGAAGACTGTTTTCAAGAGTAGCCCTGTACATGACCTGGTTCATTTGCCCTTCACTCAACTGCATTTGCCCTGTTCCACCCGTACTGAAACAACCCCAGATCGTCACTGATCCACCCCCATGTTTTACTGTAGGGGCAAGACAGTCTGGTTTGTAGGCTTCTCCAGGCTTCCTCCTAACCAGTAAGTTGGCTGGAGTGAGCATCAACTAAAAATTGGATTCATTACTGAAGAGAACCTTAGCCCAATCATCAGCAGTCCAATCCTTGTGATCCCCAGCAAAGAGTAACCAGGCTTTCCTCTGCCTTTGGTTGATGATGTGTGTGTATGTATATATATTTATATATTTATATATTTAACTTAATCCTCATTAGGGTCGCGGTGCGGGGGTGGGTAAAGGCAGGGGACACCTGGACAGGTCACCAGGATTACTATTGCAACAACACATCATCAGTAGGGTAAAACTGTCTCACGACGGTCTAAACCCAGCTCACGTTCCCTATTAGTGGGTGAACAATCCAACGCTTGGTGAATTCTGCTTCACAATGATAGGAAGAGCCGACATCGAAGGATCAAAAAGCGCCTTCGCTATGAACGCTTGGCCGCCACAAGCCAGTTATCCCTGTGGTAACTTTTCTGACACCTCCTGCTTAAAACCCAAAAAAGTCAGAAGGATCGTAGACACAGCCAAACCCTCTCACATTCACATCTAAGGACAATTTAGAATCACCAATTAACTTCATTAAATAAAAACATCTTCTTTTTTTCCCCCCATACCAAATCTCCAGACATTTTTGCATGTTCCCAACCAGCAGGATTCATCAAATTGTCACAAATACTGCTGAAATAAATGTTACATAAATCAATATAATTTTTATCTGTCTGACAGTTCTAAACATGAGTTGTTTATTAGCTGTTAATCACAAGCCAGACTTCAGTGTAATAGTTGTCGGATGGAAATGCTTTTAACATTTTATTTTTCAACAATATACGAATAACAATAACATTGTGTGGATCATATCTTTCTGCCAAAATAGAAATGGAACAAGTATATACATTATATATTCATTACATACATTAGTGAGCAAAGCCTGTGCAGCATAAAGCCAACATGGATCTACGAGAGCTTAATACAGCAATTGCCATGTTGTTCTGCAAAACGCCTGACAAACTTATTTAGATCCAAAGCTTTGCTGTGTTTGGATTCAATGCTGAGTATAGGCAAACTTGACAATATCCCCTGTCATAGTAGACCTCAAATAATTCTTTATGATCCTGAGGGTGGAAAAACTCTTTTCACAAGCTGCACTGCTCACTGGTAACACTACAGCTATTTTGCACAACCTGAATAGCTCAGAAAACACTTCCTGGTATGGCTCCAGAAATTTTCGAATTCCTTCAGATTCCATCAGAGTGCTGGGACTGTCATTTTCTGTCTTCTGTAGTCTATCTAACACTCTCCTTGCCTGATGAACTTCATGTTTTAGATCTTCAGTGTTTGACTCGTAAGCACTGGCCAATAGCAAAACATCGTCTCTCAAAAAACTACTGCTAGGTGGA
>NW_007578819.1:121792-122886 GCF_000690725.1 Stegastes partitus | reverse complement strand
CCTTTGTGGCTTCACATAAGTCTTTTGTTTTAGGCATTATGTGAGAGCTGACAACTTCTGAGTTGTGCTACGGCTTGAATGTAAGCAGGAAACCACTCTAGGCCTTTGCATGTGCAGTGCTGCTGATGACATGACACGGCCTCTTATATACACATGGAATACAATTAAGCTTCAGCATGTCAAATAGGACATAAAGTATTATGTAATCAGCTGCATTTTTTGGTTATGTTCATTGTATTCTTCAGGTAATACACCTTTAGTGGTACCAGGCATTAAAATGAACAAGAAAATGAAAACAAGGATGGTCTAATATTTTTTTCCATGACTGTATACTTCTGCCATGGACATGAACAAAATTTCCTCTGAGTCTTCAGACTGACTGTTACGGCAGGGGATCGCTGAACCCAGGTGCGGATCCAGACACAGGCAGACAGGCAGGTGAATTTAGACTAAACAGAAACCAATCGAGGGAGGAAGCTAAACTGAGGGGGAAAACAGAACGGAGTAAACCAGACTGAATTCACAAAGGGGGCAAAACTAGAAAAACGTTAGAAATCTCTAAACTAAGAATAGAGGGAAAAACCTAAGAAATCCTAAGATTTAAAAAACAAACAAACAAAAAAAACTAAGCTACTCAACAGGGATACTCACAGAACAGGGGACAAAACTGAAGGAGGCAGATCGGCTCAGCAGGGGTGGATCTACAGAAATATTAATGGGTGGCAAAGGGGTGGCATATGTGTGTGTCCCCATACCAAATCTCCAGACATTTTTGCATGTTCCCAACCAGCAGGAGCCATCAAATTGTCACAAATACTGCTGAAATAAATGTTACATAAATAAATATCATTTTTATCTGTCTGGCAGTTCTAAACATGAGTTGTTTATTAGCTGTTAATCACAAGCCAGACTTCAGTGCAATAGTTGTCGGATGGAAAAGCTTTTAACATTTTAATTTTCAACAATATACATATAACAATAACATTGTGTGGATCATGTCTTTCTGCCAAAATTGAAATGGAACAAGTATATACATTATATATTCATTACATACATTAGTGAGCAAAGCCTGTGCAGCATAAAGCCAACATGGA
>NW_007578819.1:118413-121431 GCF_000690725.1 Stegastes partitus | reverse complement strand
TTGGAGTTCCCTTGGTGGACCATCAAACATCTCTTGCTGCACTTCCATCCTGTTATGTACATAAGACTCATGCATGAATATGTACAATCGTTCCAACAATGAAAAGAAATCAGTGACACTTTTGACAGAGTCCATCTTACGGCCCAAAGAAGGCACCAACATATTTAAAAAGGAGACACAGGGAACCTAGGTATTTCAACTTTCATTTGTTTATTTTTCAAACAATTTGAAAGAAAAATTAATATCCGGCCAATCTCCCCATGCCCAAAAAAAAAAACAACCAAAGTCAAATTAAAGGTGGACCCAGCAGGTCGACCAAACAAAACAAAAAGATGTGGCACCGGGCCAACCCTATACAGGGCCGTCGAAGCCGGTGCCAACACCGAACTAAAAGAAATCCCACCAACCTAATGTCCAAGAAACGAAAACTGGCCGGCCGATCCCGCCGGGTCAAACAATCTAAAAACCAAAAGGAAGAGATGCCAGGCCGGCATCAGCCAGGCTGTCAACGTGGGCCCCTGCGAGGGCGCGCACGGTCCGAGGCGCGCCGCAGCTAGGAGGAGCCAGTAAATGACATGGTTGGGAGGCAGGAGCAAGAAGCGAGAGAGCGAGAACAGAAATCCAGCCTATTTATAGGCGGAGCAGTGGCTCTATCAATTACCGAAAAAAACTGAACTAAACATGCTCCAATAACACATAAAACGAGGGGAAAATATGCAAAACTAAAGAAAGGGTAAAAAATGTGCCCCCAGCACATAACAGTCCACAATGACTAAGTTTAAACAGTGTGCCCTGCAATGACCATAGAAAGCATGCTTGGCTATATCTTTTATTTTGGCTTGGACACCTGAATGTGGCCTGCTCATCACAGCAGCGCCATCATATCCCTGGCCAACTGTCATGGCTTTGTTAATGTTTCTGACCCACATGCAGAAAGACACTCAGGAGAAGAGGATTTTGAACAATGAGGTTTATTTACAGAAAACTGGGAATGTGCAATGATGAGGTCTAACCCGGCTGGGATGTTGATGAGGGTCTTGTGGGCGGCTGGGCAGGCAGGCCGTGCGGTGGTCAGTGCAGTGGGGTTGAGAAGCAGGAGCGTACCAGTTGTGAGTTGAGTTTCCAGGGTGCAACGGAGAAAGACTCGGGTTCGCACAGGTTGGTCGAGAAGGAGCATCAGTGTGGAGCAGGTACTCGGGAAAAACCTTCGGAGAGGGAAAAGACAATTGCTAGCAGGCACAGGGGAAAAAAGCACAAGAATTACTCTGGAGGAGGTTTGATGTTTACCACAATGGTTAACACTCAGGCAGTGAGTGATTGGCGACTGCTCCCTTTATCCCTGGAGTGAGGAGCCTCATTCCCTGCAGGTGTGTTCTCTAGGGAATGAGCCCCAGAGCAGCAAGAGATCCCCAGGACGCCCTCTGGTGGATAACATGCCGGAGAAATCACACAAACAGCCCAGAAAACCCCATTCCCCAAGATTTTTTCTTATATTCCAACCTGTGCTTCTCAAAAAAGTTGATAATCTTTTCAGTAAAGGCAGCAGCATCTAGGCCTTGTGCCTCTGCAAACTCCAGAAAGCTCTCTTGAACAGCACCATTATAGTCGTATCTTAGAACAAATTGCTCCTTTTTCTGCACATCTTTAGTTTCATCTACAATCACTGAAAACTGTGTGCTCTTTTTAACCTCTTGGATGATTTCTTCCAGTCAAGATTTCCAATATTTCATTTTGGACAGTTTTGCTGTGTATTTTGCATTGTTAGCTTGCTGTTAAAATCTTTTTTTTAATCATAGGGTCATGGTTGCCAAGCAAATCTATCATGGCTTAAAAAACACCCCTTTTTTCTTAGTCATGACTCTCCCAGTGACCCCGCTGGGCTGTGTTCTCTGTAGCAGTTAAAAAGAGAATCTCAGCTTGAGCTTTAATGTAGTTTTGATTTTCTGTAACCTGCTTTTTGTTTTGCTCATCCATTATTCCCAACAGTGTAGCATTTTTATCAGTATTTTTTTTGTTCTCTGCCCATGCAAACATTTACATGGTTTTTGGATTTGACATGAGACCAGAAACCACTGTCTTTACATGTTGCTTCTTTGGAGGTAAAAACAGACTTGGGGGCATCAGGTAGAGAGATATGTCTATGGGGGAAACAATAAGCTGCATCTTTGATGTGAGAATACTCCAGCCATGAATGGGTTTTGTACCAATCAACCTGAAAGCTTCTTCTGGCTCCTCCTTGCACAGTCTTAGGGAAGCTCTCTAGTCTTGGCTGTGCAGGCCCATCATATCTTGGCTTGGATATGTCTAGCATGGGGGGAAATATGTATTTGTGTGATCTATGCTTATGTTAGACCTGTCACAATGATTACATTACCAATGCATCTTGAACAGAGTCAGGGTCAATATAACAGTCCATTCACATTTATTGTTTTAGGTTTGTGGTTTGATGTTCTTTATTTGGGACATTTCTTACATTTTTTTCACACTATAATTCCAATATATAGATTGGCCGTTAACACTTTGATGCATGGTTGCCGCAAGAGATGCATTTTTACACCATTGCGACATCTAAAAAAATATGAAATGAAAAGCTATTATTTTGTGTAAACTTGACACATCACAAATGTATACATCATTTCCAGTGGCAACAAGGACATAATTACAGCATGGCTACTTATTGATGTTTTGTGTCTCACATCATCAAAATGATTTTGTAGCATCAGGACTACAATTTCAATCTGTGAGCCCATCACCTCTCATTTAAAACTGGGAAAAAGCAGGTGCAGCATCGGTCAGATTTAGCAATCAAAACACTCAAGTTTCCAGTAATTGCTCATTTCAAATTGTAGTTACATGAATGTTGGAAATTAATTTCCAAATTTTACATTTGGTGGTGCCTTGATTTTAAGCAAGTGCAATTTTAATCATAAAGTGTAGTTATGCTACATGTGTAAGGCTGCACTTTTTACTACAATATACGCACATGCATGCACATAAGCACACACACTCGAAACCCTC
>NW_007578819.1:116025-117498 GCF_000690725.1 Stegastes partitus | reverse complement strand
ACAAATGCTTCACAAATTAGACAGGTGGTCTAATACATTTGTTAAGTACTGTACATTGTGTAATTTACTGACAAAGAGATTGCATGTTTAAGTGCTCCACTGCACACACACATATAAACACACAAGAGGCACAATAGAACAATAGAGCAATCTATAATTCCAAGCATTAATAATTAAAATGCTTGTCCAGGTTATTGATGTCTGTGGATGCAAGCTGGCTCCCTGAATATGCTTGTATACCACAGTCCATTAAGTGTGTGTGTGTGTGTGTGTGTGTGTGTGTGTGTGTGTGTTTACACAAAAGCAAGCACACCATAGTGACAAGACACTGTATGTCACCACAGAAAGTTGCCCTCAGCACTTATGTTTATTGTCTGTAATTGTTTATGACACTTAATATATGAAAATATGTTTTGTTTTCAATCATATCACATTCCTGTTGGATTTGCTAAAAAATTCAGCTTACTGTGGTGCTAAAATGGTGGGTTTTGCAGCACCACTACACCCTGAAATAAGGGTCCTATAGGAGTTGAATAGAGTATCCAATATCCATCCATCCATTATCTATACACTGCTTAATCCTCACCAGGGTCGCGGGGGGCTGGAGCGTATCCTGGACAGGTCACCAGTCTATCACAGGGCTACACTTAAAGACAGACAACCAAGCACACTCACATTAACACCTACGGATGATTTAGAATCACCAATTAACCTCAACATGTTTTTGGACTTGTGGGAGGAAGCCAGAGAACCTGGAGAGAACCCACGCTGCACAGGGAGAAACTCTACACAGAATGATCCCAGGTGTCCTCACCGGGACGCGAACCGGCGACCTTCTTGCTAGTGCTAACCACTGAACCACCGCGCAGCCCGAATATACAATATATCTGTGCTAATGTGGTCCTTTGACTGGCAGGAGTCTTAACAGTAGACAGTATTTTTAAAAATAGAACAACACAGTTATTGTACATTAAAGGACTGAATTTCACTGTCAAGTCTGGAAATAGAGACAAAATTATAGACAGAGAAGGAAAAACACAACAGATAGAAAACCTGGAAGAAAGACAAGCAGAAAATAGGGAAAGTCACCATCTTATCAGCCACTGTTGACCCTGCCAATCTGTTCCCCGATTGGTTCAATCAATTCTACAAAGACCAATCAGCTCCAGCACTGACCTTCATATTGCTCTTTAACCCAGGGGCAAAGATGGAGGGAGAGATGTGGCATGATGACGATGGCAGCAGGTGTGGCTGATAGAACAGAGGGGGGAAACGTCAATGACAACTGTCCCCTGTAATTACATATCCATTTCTTACTATTTATGGAGGAAATTCCCTGATACCCATTCCTTTTGTAAAAGAAAATCTCACCATTATACATTCTTCACATTTCTTATAAAGTGCTTTTCATTTTGAATTTTCCCAGTTCTCATTTTGTGTGTTTATATACCACTGCTGGGAGCACAGGGTTGA
>NW_007578819.1:112150-114919 GCF_000690725.1 Stegastes partitus | reverse complement strand
GTTTACCTGAATTACATCCTAATTTTCTCCCCCGACCGCGAGTTGCATATTTTACATGTTCACCACGTTCTCCAGCACCTCCTCAACCACCAGTTGTTTGTCAAGGTGGAAAAGTGTGAGTCCCACACTCCAAGAAATTGGCAGAGATGATGCTATCCCATGTGTTCAGACTGCAAGGGCTTTCCAGGGACATGGTGTTTGACAGGGACCCAGATTTCATCCCCAGGTTAGAAAGGCATTCTGCTCACTGTTGGGGGCATCAGTGACCCTGTCTTTCAGATTTCATTCCCAATCCAATGGACAGACTGAGAGGAGTACGTCCACCTCACCCTGTATTGCTCCTTATCTGGACTCTTGCCCTTCCAGTATACCTGTGGTTACCAGCCTCCCCTGTTCTCTGCCCTGGCCCATCCCTGCAGGCACACCTGGACTCTGCCAACAGATCCTCCTGTGGAAAGCGGTCTGCCACAAGCAGCACCAGACCATGGCCCTTCAGTACAAGATGGCCGACGAGGTGTGGCTGGCGAGCAGGAACCCTTCTTTCCCCACCAAGTCACATAAATTGACATTTTATTGGCACTTTCCCTGTGTCAAAGATATTAACCCTGCTGCTGAGAAGTTGAAACTTCCCAGATCCATGAGAGCCCCCCCTACATTCCACGTCAGCCAAGTCAAGCCTGCAAAGGAGAGTTTGCTGGTCTGTGCTATACTGGAGCACAACAGCATTAAATATCAAAGGAGGTACAATCTCCATACAGCTGAAAAAGCGTTAAGAAGTGCTAGATCTCTCACACATTCTCTTAAAACACACTCCTTGCTTTCCATGTATCTCCATAGTAAACATGTCCAGAGCTGTAATAGCTCTCTTGTTACAATACCATTAAATTAGGTTGGTCAAGAGGGAGCTTTATTGATCGGCAGAGTTAATTGGTCATTTAACTGTCTAATCCCAGAGGCACATTCAGCAACACAGCTAATGTTTCAGTGTGTGTGTAAATGTGTGGGAAAGTAAGTGTGTGCAAAAAAACCACAAGACCAGCACAGTGCTGGCTGCACAAACAGCCCAGATGCCTTCAAGATATAAATGTTCTGCTTCAGTATTGTAGACAGAATTAGAAGACAACATATGATAGAAACAACCAAACAAAACGAAGGGGATTCATCTTCCTGTTTTGACAATGAAAATCCATGTCAGAGTTTAGGGCAATAAGGCCATTCACTTCCAGTTGCTGTCACACCACCTCCACCATCCTGGGGCACTGCGATTACATCTCATTTATTTTGCATGGCAGCTATAGGTGATCAGTGATGGCCAAAAACTATCTAAGCACATGGTATGGACACAAAGACAGCATTAGTCATTGTTTAAATATCTATCACTTTTGGTTTTGTTTTTGTTTAAAGGTACCTCTTTGGGCACGAGTACTAGATAGATAGATAGATAGATAGATAGATAGATAGATAGATAGATAGATAGATAGATAGATAGATAGATAGATAGATAGATAGATGGCCTGGTACCACCAAAGGTATACAACCTGGAGAATACAATGAACATGACCAAAACATGCAGCTGATTACATCATACTTTATTTCCTATTTGACATGCTTGAGCTTAATTGTATTCCCAGTGTACATGAGAGGCCATTTCCTGTCATAAGCAGCACTGCACATGCAAAGGCCTAGAGTGGTTTCCTGCTTATATTCAAGCCGTAGCACAACTCAGAAGTTGTCAGCTCTCACAAAATGCCTAAAACAAAAGACTTATGTGAAGCCACAAAGGAAGCCATCTTGGCACTGCTGGAAATTGGTATGAGTGAGAGACAGGCAGTGGAAAAACTGAAGATCTCCAAGACAGCTGTTCATCACACCAAGAAAAAACAAGCCGAACATGGTACTACCAAATTGCTCGCTGGTCGCAGCTGGAGACATCTTTCTCCCCCACGAGATGACCGTGCACTCATCTGTTCCTGTGTCAGGAGTTGTCATCAGACCTCCAGGGACCTTAAAAATGAGTGAACACTGTTGAGAAATGTAACTTGTTCCGACTTCTTGAAGCTGGTCTGAAGTCACAGGGCACAGAAGAAGCCCTTCATCAACCAAAGGCAGAGGAAAGCCTGGTTGCTCTTTGCTGGGGATCACAAGGATTGAACTGTTCTAAATCTAATTGAAAACCTGTGGAAAATCATCAAACGCAAAATGGAGAACCACAAGCCCAAAAACAAAACAAATTTGTTTGAATTTGTCCAACAGGAATAGGCTGCTGTGACAACAGAACAATGTCAGAAGCTGGTGGAGAGCATGCCAAGACGCATGGCTGCAGTCATCAAAAACAATGTTTATGCAATCAAGTACTAACTCCTGTGTGTGTCATGTGACTAAAACAGACAGAAAAGAACACATGGAATACCAAAAAGCACTGTTTTTGGCAGTACAGTGCCATAGCTACTGATGTAAGAACTGAAGTGATTTTGGTTATTATCAAGAAAACCATGGAAAAAGGCTAGATATCAGCTCTTAAATCAAACTCTTATGAGCTATTTTTGTTGTTATCATTATATTTGTCCAAGCAAATGCACCTTTGGTTGTACCAGGCATTAAAATGAACAAGAAATTGAAGAAAACAAGGGTGGTCTAATAATTTTTTTCCACAACTGCAGATTGATCGACCAATGTATTACTCTTGTTCTCTTAGCTATGAAGCCTGGCAGAGTTAGAGCATCAAGTTAGAAGAGTAAGGATTTGATTATGCTCCTGTGCAGATACACA
>NW_007578819.1:94439-112128 GCF_000690725.1 Stegastes partitus | reverse complement strand
AGTGCTTTTCATTTTGAATTTTCCCAGTTCTCATTTTGTGTGTTTATATACCACTGCTGGGAGCACAGGGTTGACAGCTACATGCAGTATATCGGTTTGGTAGGTTGTGTCAATGTACCACATCAAGAGTATAGGGACATATAGGAATAATAGGAACTTTTCAGTATTGTGATCTTATTTTTACACAAGTATCTGATGGCACAAGATGAAAATTCACTGTATCAACCAAATCCCTACAGTTAATCCTCAAGGAAGATATTTTACCTATTAAGTACATTTTGAAGTGTTTTACAGGTTCATCTAATAGATAGCAACTTTTGAAAACCTTAAAGTGGGTGCTGCTGATTTTTAGACTGGGTCTTGAGGATGATACTTGTGTCAACTCTTTGCACAGAGGATGGGCAGAATGATTTCTCTGCTTTCAAAACAAACAGAAATGACAAAGATTATTAATATGACTGTTTTCTGCTCTCCCACAGCTATGCTTACAATTTGGATCCGTTTACTCAGTAGGTTCGCTACATTACTGATTTATCTATCTTGGCTCTCTCTTAATGAGACTTTATAGTTCTACTGTATCACACCTTTGCGTGAATCTTACATCATAATGAAAGTCTGCAGGAAGGCAGAGTTAGAAATAACAGCCATATTTGACAACCAAAGACAACTGTATGACTGCAAATCTGGACACGAGAGATCAAAATACTTTGCACTGACAAATTATGGACATTATTCAATTTGAGTTGACGGCTTCAGAGATGGCCTTTGGATTAAGTCTGGATGTCATATTTTACCAACTTTCTTGGCAAGAAAGAGGGATTACCAAGGTCATACTTTCTCCAGCCACGAGTACACAAGGGTGGGTGAGACTCCATTTGTAATTTTAGTCAACACTGTGAGAGCCCATGTGGACCACTCCACACATGGAGTCTATCCCAGCTGACTTAGGGTGAAGGCAGGGGACACCCTGGACAGGTCACCAGTCTATCACAGGGCTACACTTAGAGACAGACAACCAAGCACACTCACATTCACATGTATGGACAATTTAGAATCACTAATTGACCCCAACGTGTTTTTGGACTGTGTGGGAGGAAGCTGGAGAACCCGGAGAAAACTCACGCTGCACGGGGAGAACATGCAAACTCCACGCAGAAAGATCCCGGGTGTCCTCACCGGGATGCGAACTGGCAACCTTCTTGCTGCGAGGCAACAGTATTAACCACTGCACCACCTTGTGCATGCTTAATATTTTTGCGTTTACCTNATGTATTCTGCAACAATTCTGTTCAGTTTTTGTGCCTCTGCTGACTTGGGCCCATGTTTTCGTTGCTGATTAAATGAAGTAGGTAAGGTAGGCTGGAATGATTGTTTTTTGCTTGTTGAAGGTTGGTCGTCTTCAGTTTCAGTTTAGAAGAAAAATAAATAATTTGTTCAAAATGACAAATCACAATGTCACAATAAACTAAAACAACAACGTAAGCTTATTCACCCTTTTATCCTGGGTTTAACATGAACTCACGTAGAAAATGTTCAGTGCGTTTGTGGTGGAAGTCAACTTTTACATTTAATGTGGGATGAAATAATTTATCATTCCATGTAGTGCAATTTTACATTTCTCTGTGTGCTTGCTAAAAGCCTCACAGTGGTGATAATAACACATGCTTTACATGTACGATGGAGAAAAATACGCTAAAAGAGCCGCTATGGACGTTAATATATATACACGGCTACAGCAGCAAGCCGTTAGCTTTAGCTTAATGCTAGCGGAATTTATTTATTTATTTTTTAAGATAAATAAGCACTAATTTGTTGGTGCAACTGGACATATGTTTAGTAGTACACTATTTATATGATTTACAAACCTGTTTCATTTCCTTGTAGAGTTTGGGGTGTCTGTCTTTCAGGTGTTTCACCAAATTCGTAGTGCTGCTTAACTTTGTGGCTATCGCCTTGAAGCACTGCTCACATACGGGCCGGTCAAAATTTGTCGCCTCTCCAGACTCGTTGGTCATGAACCCAAAGTACTTCCAGACTGTACTTTTGCCTCATTTACTTTCAGCTAAAACCGGCGCTGAACCTGCTGTTGCCATTTTCGTTACCGAAGTTTTTTCTGTTCTGGTCAGACAGTGTTGTTTTCTTCCAAGCCGTGGCTTCTTTTCGTATCGATTTCTGTCAGACTGCTGTCCCCAGCAGCAGTCTTGGCTCTGGAGGGAACATGTTGGAACATGTTTCGGTCAACTGAAGGAGGGTGCGAGAGACGGAAAAGTATCGGTACCGCAGGAACTGAATATCACTGCTCGATACCAGCTTTAGAATCCATTTAGGATCAAGGTATCGATATTTTTGACAACCCTACAACAAAGTAGCCAAAACTCTACCTCTCTCTGCTTGATGATGTGGGTTGATGCTCAAATAAATAATGGCTTTCATTCTTAATTTCTTTTTCAAGCTCCCTTATTATACTGTATATACAAGGTGGGTCAGAACAGTTCCAGGATTGGTGTCACACACGATATATTTCAAACTCAAACTACAAACTATGAGTTTTCCCCTTCAAAGTAATCGCTCTGGAGTATAGAACTGTGACCTTAGCTCTCTGCAGCCATTGAACTTTTTTCCACATGCTTTTATATACAGTACATATCCTCTGTGTCATGTCATCAAGCAATAAGCACAGTGCAATGAACAAACCTGAAATTTTTGGTCCAGTTGGGGAAAACTCTGTCAGAAGCACTGGGATTGCTGCAGCAAGTGTACAGAGATGAGACAATGTCATGCTCATGTGTTTTTGAGTGGTGCAAGGGCTTGTGGTTCACCATTTTGTGTTTGATGATTTTCCACAGGTTTTCAGTTGGATTTAGATCTGGTGATNAGCATCAAGTTAGAAGAGTAAGGATTTGACTATGCTCCTGTGCAGACACACAGGGTCAGCAGCAGACATGCACAGATGTTCAGTTGTTGTTATTATTCTGCTTTTCAAGTCTATTGGCACTTGGAGGACTTGCTTTCATCTGCAATAGATTTGGTTTATGTATTAAGTGTATAGACAGTCCTGTTGAGTATGTGTACTATTGCGCTTTTAAAATTATGGGCTTCATGTGCATATGTGTAGAGTTAACTGGGCTACTTAGGGTTAGGGGAAAAAAAAAGTGTTTTGTTAAAACACTCTTTCAAAATGTTATCCACATGTTAGAAAGCCTTTCACACTCTAAGGGAAATCTTCTCCTATTGGATTTCTTTTCTCAAAATTCACGAGAAATCAATCTGAAGGCTTGTTATTCCAAAAGTTGCTTCTGGGGGAGCATGACCCTGAACCCCCTTATCTTTCTTGGGTTCACAGCTGTATGCTCCATATTCTGCTTCCATCACCAGCCACCACTTGCTCAAGGACACCTTAGTGGTAGTAAAGAAGGAGGTGCTGTTTTTAGTTTTTCTTTCACTTTCCCATCCTGCAAGAATCGACATTTTAACACTGACCTTCATGCCACAAACATCTCAAAACTTTAGGCCACCACAGAAGTTATTTACTCGTGTCAGCTTTGTAAATAGAGTTATCATTGTGATGTTGTAACTGGAATTAGGTATTAATCAAATTTGGAACTTATTCCAGATCTAATCCAAGGGTCATCTCTGAAACCTTTGAACCCAAAATCAAAGAATGTCCATGTCCAGTACTTTGCATTGACAAATGACAAAGTAATTTCTCATGTGTTCAACTCTGCAGTCATACAGTTGTCTTTGGTTGTCAAATGTGGCACTCATTTCTAACTCGAACTTTCCATAGATTTTCAATATGAGGTAAGAGTCACACAAAGGTGTGATATAGCAGAACTATAAAACCTCATTAAGAGAGAACCAAGATAGATGGATCAGTAATGTAGCTAACCCATAGCTGTGGTAGAGCAGAAAACAGTCATAATAATTTCCTGTCATTTTTGTTTGTTTTTTGAAAGCAGATAAATAAATTCTCTGTGCAATGACTGTCACAGGTAAAAATCCTCAAGACCATACAATGTTGATACAATGCTATCTATTAGATTCATCAGAATCAGAAATTAACACCAACCAGTTAAATTAACCACCAACAAGAAGTTGAGCCAGGAACCTCCCGCATCACTTATAATTAGATCACTTAGTAACTGAGACTTGGCAATGGTAATTCTGCCAATTATTTTCGAGGACTTGTTGGACTGCAGCAAACGTTCCTCATCTCACGGGGTTATTAACAGACAACAAGCTACCCAACAGTCTATGGCTGCTCAGTCCCTAAGAAAATATAATGGCTTGCTTCTTGAAGAGGTAATTTTAGGCAAAAATAGAAAATGCTGCAATACACTATGATGCAGGCTGTGTTGTTTGACTGTTTTGCGGTGGTAAATGAGCAAGATTCTCTGTGCACTGATGAGTGACAAATAGAAGTTTGACACAAGGCTCTTAAAGATAGTGTGTGATCATGTGACTGTTAGCTGGAAAAATTAGTTATCATACAGTGTGACAAGATCAGAGAACTATCTCACTGCAGTTTCATTTTGGATCATTGAGCTTAGTTTGTGGAGATAAAAACAAAATCTTTAGGCATCACATTACCATGGCCAAAGAGTCTGAAGGGAACGAGACCAAGGAAGAAAGTAAAGGAAAGACAGCAGAAAGACAGACAGCAGAAGAGAGACACGGGAGGCAGCTCCTCAGAGGCCCAATATCACCTATATCAGGTTTTTAACAAAGCAAAATATGAAACTTGAGCATGTGGTATGAAATCTGTTCTATGATTTGTGAATAGTGAATTATTTAGTAGTCTGAAAGCCCTTCTAACTACGGTAAGACCTATTACCAAGGGGTCTTGTGAGTCATGTAAATGTAATACTGCCCAACCCCAGTGACAGAGACACTGATATGAAGGGAACAATGCAGTCATACATTATGGTTATCAAGGCTAATGTCAGCATTTAGATAAACACCAAGAGTTTTTGTTTTCCTCAGAAGTGTGGCAACTTTTGTTGGTAATGTAGGAAAACTGTGTATTTTAAATAGTATGTGTGCACTGGATCTCATGCCCTAATTATTGTCTTCACAACTCTTCTAATGAAGAACAATTGTCCTCCAGATACTCTACAAGCTTAACGGAAGATTTCTGGCCTGCTGACTTATTTATCTGTACTATATGATTCAGAAGCAGCCTGTGCTGTGAACTGTTCAACAAGTGTAATCATAGTGACACTAATTTTAAAGGTAGGAATTATTTGCAGGCTGCAACGTGGCACAGTTGGTTAGCACTGTTGCCTCACAACAAGAAGGTCGCCGGTTTGCGTCCCAGTGGGGGCACCGGGATCTTTCTGTGTGGAGTTTACATGTTCTTCTTGTGCAGCGTGGGTTCTCTCCGGGTTCTCCAGCTTCCTCCCACAGTCCACACAAACATCCATCCATCCATTATCTATGAACCGCTCAATCCTCACTAGGGTCGCGGGGGGCTGGAGTCTATCCCAGCTGACTCAGGGTGAAGGCAGGGGACACCCTGGACAGGTCACCAGTCTATCACAGGGCTACACTTCGAGACAGACAACCAAGCACACTCACATTCACACCTACGGACAATTTAGAATCACCAGTTAACCTCAGCATGTTTTTGGACTGTGTGGGAGGAAGCCAGAGAACCCGGAGAGAACCCACGCTGCACGGGGAGAACATGCAAACTCCACGGAGAAAGATTCCGGTGCCCCCACCGGGACGCGAACCGGCAACCTTCTTGCTGCGAAGCAACAGTGCTACCAACTGCGCCACCTTGCAGCCTGTCCACAAACATGTTGAGGTTAATTGGTGATTCTAAATTGTCCGTAGGTGTGAATGTGAGTGTGCTTGGTTGTCTGTCTCTAAGTGTAGCCCTGTGATAGACTGGTGACCTGTCCAGGGTGTCCCCTGCCTTCGCCTTTAGTCAGCTGGGATAGACTCCAGCCCCCCACGACCCTAGTGAGGATTAGGCGGTGTATAGATAATGGATGGATGGATGGAATTATTTGCTGTTTTCCTTTGAAACTCACTAATGAGAAAACTCCACAATGTTATTGCACCCTGCCGAAAAACTAGCTGACACATGGTTTCTAGAGTTTTCAAAACCAGAATGGGAGACAGAGTCTTTAACGATCAGGTGCCTCACCTGTGGAACCAGTCCACAGTTTTTCTTTGAAGGCACACACACACACACACACACACACACACACACACAAAGATTAGGCTTAAAACATTCCTTTGTGATAAAGCCTATAGTTAAAGCTGCTCAGATGATCCTGCTCCATTCCATAGTCATGCTGCTATATGCATCTCTCCTCTAATCTACTGTTTTTCACTCTGCATACATTTATATGTTACAACGGCATGTTTTTGACATTGTGTCTTCTCTCTCCCATAGTTTGTGTTTTATCTTCTCTTCAGGTTATGACTCTGTAGCTGCATGCTTCTGTTCTGGATACATATAGGGAATAAACTAGCAGACTAGGCTTGATCATGGGAGATGCCAATGGGCCATTCTAAAACTGTCAGACAGCTAGTAAGCTAACAAAAGCAACGGGAATAGTGACTTCCAAGAAGAACAACACATTTAACAGAAACTGTTGATGCTCTGAATACAATCTAATGATAGGAATGATCTAGTACCAAGGGAACCAAACAAGAGGGAAGCAATGCCAAACAGAAATGTGCTGCCAGTGCTAAATGCCACAAGGCTAATTATGGTAAATCACTACACAGATCACAAAAACTAAATAAAGCGCTGACCAAGACCAAGTTATATAGGGCTAGGAGCAGTATTAGAGTTACGCTGTGGCTAAACCAGGAACAGGTGGAGCAGACAATAGAAATATTACCTGGCAGGAAACAAGGCTGGTAGCTACACTGAACTTAGCTGGCAGATCAGGGTTGGGAAAGGGCAGACAGAAACCAGAGGAGCAGTTGATCCAGGTGCATTTGTGGAGAAAGAATTCAGTAGATTTGTAGTGGTAAGGGCAAGTAGGTGGTCTGAATGGTTTATTCGAGTAAAGGGTGTTCAGTGGAGTTCTGACTGAAGAGACGCTGTGTGATCAGCAGGAGTTCCAACGAGGCTGACGGAGCCAAGGCAGGGAACCAGTCAGAGGATGATGTGTCTGTCAATCAACCGTCTGATTGGTGATTGGCGACAGGTGAGCTGGATCCCGCACCAACCCAGTCTCATGGCAATTTGTGAAATAGTCACGACACTACATCTATGAGTTTGTGTCCAGGGACACGATTTGCTCAAATTTTTTGTGTCCCCTACCACAAAGTTCAAACCAATACATTTCAATTGGACTTATCTTTGTGTCTGTTTTTTTTTTTCCCTGTTAGACAGCAACAGTCAGGCATGAACCAATTTTACTGTTGTGGCCCGTCCACACTAATAACTATAGAGATCACTATACAGATGTGTGCGCCCACACTGACCAACGTTAACATTCTGTAAACACCGGCGCTGAGCAGCCACCGTGTGCTCCAGCTGCGTATAAGCTCCGTATCCATTCGAATATAAAGGCAAAAAATATCCAGACAGAGAGAAGCTGTTCTGAGATCACTCTGAAAGTGATCCCAATGATTCATAGCTATTATCGTTTATTTGTGATAAAATATAAGTGCTTTTACTCTGTTTGGGCTCCATGCTTGTCGTTACTTTAATTTCTCTGTAAACAAATACAACTCTAATAATACAGCATACAACAGAAGTGAGTTTATCATTGTGCAATATCACTTAAATGTCAAAATATTTTAATTGTATGGTCTAAAAGTAATTGCATTTCTTCCATGTTGAACTGTAGGGTATTTGCTCTTATGTGAAATTAAAAGCTAACCATTTAGATTTGCTATATTAAGAATAGAGGCTTCATGTGATGAACTCTGCAGTAATTGACAGTACACCGTTCATTACTAAGATTCAAATCTTTGATTATTTCAGTACTTCTAATTCCCACATTTATTTCTGATGACAGACTCAATCTTGTTGTTGCACACATTGTCTAGATACATGTTCTGCAGAGACAATAAATAATCTACTGAAAATGACAAAACGTGTGTCCTGGTCTTTGCAGGAGGGGCTGTGTTGCTGTCTTTAAAATATTTTAAAGGTGTTCTCTTGGATTCAAGTCAGTTGACATACTTGGCCAGATCATTGTTTTAACTTTTTCATTATTTAGAAACTCTTGTGTGATTTCTATCAGTGTGCTTTGGATCATTTTCTGTAATATTATTTTTCTGTCAAGTTTCTGCAAACTGGGAGCTACCTTGTCATTTATGGTGCATCTATAAATGTCATCTCACTCCTTTTCCATACAGCCCCAATGTCATCAGACTCACCTCGTGCTTCATTGTCAGGACTATTCGATCAATGTGATAGTGCTGGACAGTTGTCCACCAAACATGCTGAACCACATCTGAGTCAAACAAATGAACCACATCTGAGGCAAACAAGAACATACTCTTCATATTCATCAGGCTCCTTCTTGTTCTTGAGCAAAGGTTCATCTTGCAGTTTTGTGGGAAAGGGCAAGAAATGCATTTTTTTTCTTGGACACTATTCATGGAGACAGACCTTACATACTTTCTTTTGTACTCTCAGCTGACTCTGAAACAAACATTTTCATTGATCCCTGAAGTTGAAGTTTTTCAGAGCTAGATTGTGCAAGAAACACTCTGTCTCCGGCATCACCACTGCCACTCTGATTAATGGTACAATGGCTCTGGCTCTGTTTTTGAAACTATTTGAACAGATTTTTAGGTGGTTGCAGACCTTCCTGTATTCTTTTGGCTCTTTGGGAGAAGTCACAATCAGATTTGTTAGTTCCTCTGGCAGTTCTTGTTCATGTGCAGGCATGATACTGAAATGCAGATGGATACAACCCATAAGTCAAAAACTGAGATAATTTTGGTGTCCACAGGTCATTCATAGCATTAAAACTATGTCCATACAATTAAGCTGTTTGGTAAGTGTGCTTAGTTTACTTTCATGTTTTCTAACTTGCGTGTCAGTGATCACAGGTGTAACTACAGTTTAAGGTTGAGACTTCCCTCGTTTACATCAGGGACATCGCTCGGATAACTTATATGAAAAATAAAAAAACATATTTCCCATTAAATATTAAATAAATGTATCTAAACAATGTATGAATCAGTCCTTCAGTTTTAACTAGTAAAGTCATTTCAGTAACCTCGAGTTCTAAACAGAACAGCAGGATCTCAGAGGTTAAAAAGTTTTTTATGTTATTTTCTGAATTCATATGCACTCATTTCATTTCAGCCTGAGAGTCTCTGCTGCTGTTCTGCTGCTCAGCTCCTCCTTCACTCTGTTCCATGCTGCTCTATGTGTCTATGTGACATTTTTGTGCTACTTTATTGAGGCAAAGGACTGCTACAAAAATCTGGATACTTGCATTCTCTCAGTACTTACTTCTTTGAAGCATATTTGCATGTCAAAAATGTTAGTATAATAATATTATTTGTAAGGAAACAGTGTGTTTTAAGTTCAGATGATTGTTGTTGAACAAGTCTGATGTTTTCCATGCAGTCCAGCCAACTGATGATACATAGAGACAAAGACTAGGGCCAGATGTGTGAATGTGTGAATGCACAAACGTGTGCATATGTATGTGTGTGTGTGTGTGTGTGTGTGTGCAGGAGAGGTAGGTCAGTTGGTAGAAGATTGTGTTTCACTGATGCAAAGAGACTCCCATGAGATGATATGATGAAAGGGAGAGAGAAGTAAAGATTAAAAGACTGATTAAGCCGGCAGAAGCCTCTCTCTCTCACACACACACACACACACACACACACCAGCTCATAGAGTAGAAAGAGATGGGTAAGTGGGAGATGAGAAGATAAAAGTGGTAAATGGATTTAATGACCATAAAAAGGGTGTGAATGGGAACAGAGACAAATAATTGATTTAGATAGAGAGAAGTAATGACAGAAAAGTAAGAAACAAAGAGATACTGAGCAAGGTGTTATACGTGAGACAGTCTAGTTCCAAACAAAGGAGTTAATAATTTAGTCTTTAAAATGCCGAGTTAATTAATCCCACATGCCAACTAACATATAAATTCAATGAAAGTTCCTGTATATTTCAACAATTGTGGTTTTATAGATAATGTTAAATTTGCACGTCACACCTATGTTGTAGAAGTTTGAAGAAATGAAGGTGTACCCAAAACAACAACTGTCTATGCTTCAATCCTCTGCACTGGTAGAAATGACTCAGGATTTAGTCCACCGTACCAAATTGCGGGGGAAAAAAATACAGCCAAATTCTAATAGAAATGTACTATTTTCCTAAAATACAGCTATATACTGTAAAATCTGATGCTTTTTTTAGAGCCAAAAACAAGAATGAGCATTTACCCCAGGCTACTGTAAATGAATGGTTTGCATGCAGTATTTTTTGGAGTGAGCCACATGCAGCAACTGATGTTCAATCATCCTCCCAACAAAAAGAAAAAATAAAACTTAAATTGTGGTTACTCAATTTGTGAGTTAGGTTTAATTGATACTAATGAATATGTGATCTCACAGCGCCTAACAAAGTATAGTGAAGACCTTAGAAATACCACTGTCTGTGCTTAATAAAAGTCTACCACAGCAGCAGCAGCAGCAGCAGCAGCAGATACTGAAGACACCTTGACTCTGCCAGCCAGCCCTCACAGGATACTGCGAACTAAGAAAGTGAGGAAGAAACAGTTAATACATGTAGCAGAATATTCATGCACATGTTGTCATCCACCTCATAGAACCCTCAGTTGAATGAGATTTGTAATTACACTAAAGACTAGATCTGTTGACAAGAAAATATATGCATTACATTATTTTCAAAGTAGAAAGTTTACCCATGTTTGCCGACTGAAGACGTGTTTCCATAAGATGCTTGTTGTATGTGAATAATGCACAATATCTCTGACAACTAAATCCTTATCTATCTCTGATGGGCAGTATCAAAGGCCGAAGTGTCTGTAAAAGGTCCAATCAGCCTTTACCCCACAGACTGGAGTTCATTCGGCAGTAAGATCTCAAGATATACTGTGTGTTACTGTGATGGTATTCCAAAGTAAGCTGAATAGCTCTTTAAAGTATTTGTAGATGATGAAACGTTTGTTTACAATTCATTCATTCTATTATGGTCACTTGAAGAAAAAGCTATATTCTACTAAACTGTAATTTGTATTCAAAATATTGAATATTATGTTCTTTCACAGTCTGTTATAATTTTAAGTTACTTTATATAAGTTGTTACATTCCCTGATCTTGCACTGTTTTTTTTTGTTGTTTTTTTTGAGGTGCTTCATTGAGGTTTTACACCCAAGAGGGGAACAAAGACCAGCTGTAGGAAGATGGTGTCTAAAAAGACAAACAAAGTGATCCAAAAGAAGACTTGGATACCACATGTCACGTCTATGACAAACTGGGACGTCATAAAGGTTAGATAGGTTTCCCTTCATGTTTGAAATGTTGTTCTCTTGTTTATTTTCTTCATTCTCTCTCTGTCTTACTTTCTCTGCTCAATTTCCACTTGTCTTTATCTACCAATAAAGCCATTACAAGTGAAGCTATGGCGTATTTAACTTTGTGTTTTGTATACATTGGTTTTTGTTTCACTAAACAGTTTTTTCACAGTGACTTAGAAAGCTTAGACAAACAACTTGATTGAGGAAATGAAAAATATTATTGACAACTTTACGCCAATGCCCTGAGATGGATAACTTTTATGTTTTTCCTTTGCTTCTAAGATATATTTAACTGGCTACCATTTGTAATATATTGCTGCATTTGAATAAATGTTCTCATTCCATGAAAATGTAACTTGCCTTATCCTTTGTTCTTTTGGGAATTTTGGTTGTATATTCATTTTTTAAATGTTATGCAGAGTTGTATCATATTTAGATGTCAGTATTTAAATGTTTAAATGAATTATGATGCTATGACTGTGAGAACACAGTGAAATACTGGCAACCACAATGTTTTACAGTAATTCACTGTTTAAATAAATTTTGGTAGTAATGCTGTAAAAGTACAGTAAAATACTGGCGACCAGAGCTGCCAGTATTTCACTGTAAACTTGAAATTCTACAGTAGAATTTTACACACATACACACCCAGAAACTAGGGTTGTGGCAAACTAAGAGCCATGTGTAACTACTACAAACAACACACTTTAATACTTTAATAGGTTTTCTAAGGTTGCTTCCATAGCTACCATAAATATGTTTCTGAGAATATCTGTGAACTTGGCTTCCATTGTGGTCAGTCAATTGTCTGGTGCCTCACTTTAAATATTCATGAAACCAAAAGACTCCTCCCTTATTGCTGCTGATAAATTCACTCCAGACCATATGCTCCACTGATAGGCAGGCATTTACACTGCAACTCGATACTACAGGTCAAAAAGAGCAGTGTGTGTGGTGTGTGTGTCTGTACATGTGGGTGAATGACATAGTCTCACTCAGTAACTCAACACAGTTAAGATTACAGGTTCACTTAACATGCATCAGGGATTTGGCGTGTGTCTTATTGTGCATGTGACTCTACTAGTGTTCCATTTAAGAACCAGTTTCATGCTCGACAAAACGGAAAGATTATATACTAAGAATTAGGTAAATACAAAAACGTTAATATCACCCACATGAGGTACCAAATTATAAATAAAGTGCTTGATATAACTTTTTACTGAGTTCTTTTATTTTTGTTTAGTGATTGTACATTATTTAGAAAACACAGTTTGGCATATTAGTACTTAGTCATTTTTATCGCCTAATACTTCCAATGGGATTACACCATTCTGTTCTGTTCTGCAAGAACAACAAAAGGTGTCCAGACCAGTCTGGCAGACAGTCTTGAGGCTGTACAAAAGGAGTCCAAAAAACAAAACATGGTCTGGAGGGAGGTCCTGATCAAATCAGAAAGCTTAAATTAAAAACCAGAGTCCAGAAGGCAGCCTTTGAGGTGTTAAAATCCAAAACTAAGGGTCCAAACAAAAGGAAGTCCAAACAACAAGAAGGTCAAAGGACGGCCCAGAGGCAGGTCAAAAAGGCAAAGAGTATAATCCTCGGGCAGGTGGGGCTGCTCTGAAACAGTCCGGAGGCTTGTCGGGTAGACAGGGCCGCTCTGGAGGAGGGCTCGGAGGCTGGTCGGGCAGGTGGGGCTGTTCCAGAGGACAGTCGGCAGGTAGGACCAGGCAGGAGGCCGATGGCTGTGGAAGCAGAACCCCAGTGGAAGTCGGGCAGAAGGCGGATAGCAGCAGATGGGGACCCTCGGGTGGTCGGACTGGAGACCAGCAACAGATGAGACGGGGATCCTTGGGCCGTGGGGTTGAGGGCCAGTGATGAAGGACAGTGATGAGGATCCCTCAGAAGGCTGGCAATGAAGGAGATGGAATCCCTCAGGAGGCCGGACTGGGGACTGGTGAACAAGGAAGTGGAGCCCCTCGGGAGGTCGGCAATGAAGGAGATGGGACCCTTTGGGAGGCCGGACGGGAGCCCGAAGACGAAGGAGGCAGGATCCCTCAGAACACTGGCAACAACGGAGGCGAGGCCCCTCTGGAGGCCAGGCCGGAGCCGGCAACAGCGGAGCCCTTCTGGGGCCAGGGAGGCCACTGCAGGTGGAGGCAGATATATTTTATCACAAATAAACAATAATAGCTATGAACGATATTTTTCGTCCTTTTGTTGTATTTAGTTTGGTTAGTTTAGTTTAGTTTGTATTTTAGTTTGGTTTATCCCATTCTGTTTTCCACTCAGTTTAGTTTGCACTTTTGTATTTGCTGTCAGTTTTACTTCTCGTTTATTAAATCCATTTACACTTAAATTGCCTGTCTGCCTTATCTGTGTCCGCACCTGGGTCCCCCGATTTCCCCCTTGTGACAGTCAGTGTGGGCGCACACATCTTTACAGTGATCTCCATAGTTATTAATGTGGATGGGCCATAACGGTACAATTGGTTAATGCCTGACAGTCAGAAGAAAAGAATGACAAACATCACAGCATATGTGCTGTCAAATGGGGCAAAAAACGTGGCCCAGACATGAAAGATAATTCCTTTTGAAATGTATTAGTTTGAAATTCATACTGGGGGGAAACGAAAAATTTGAGCAATTCGTGTCCCTGGACATGAATCAATAGATTAAGTTTCATGATTATTTCATAAACTGCTCTGAGAATGGGTTGTATGGTGAAATCACGCAAGCATTTTCTTTTCCAGGTTTAAAAGGCTATATTACAGTGAAGTGGTGTGATTTTCTGAACTTACCAGAATCTCTCTCCCTGCTCTTTTATTTACTTTTACCAATTTACACTCGAGACTCGATAACCTGACCCTTAACAATCTGAAAGCCTTGCTGTCCGACAGAAATAGCCTTAACATACCGACAGCCTTGGATTCCAACTCCAGCATGGCATTTTATGTCACAAATAAGGGCATTGTCTGACTTAACAATCCGACAGATTGGCTACGTTCAGACTGCAGGACTTAATGCTCAATTTGGATTTTTTGTGAAATCCGATTTTTTTGCGAGATCAATCACATTTCCAATTAAATGGGACTTGTATGTGATCTGCTGTGTGAACTTCATACGACCCAAAAGTGTCCTGCATGTGCAGAAGAGGACACAACGACGTCACACGCAGTGAGCGTGCTCAGTGTTTGCAGACGTAGACACGGATGGTAACAGTGGAGCGTATGCGCAACTCCCCTGCTGCTGCGGCCACCGATGGTGGAAACAGAAGTGTAACCGCTCTCCTAAACTGGCATCAGCAGCGAAGTACTTCCTGTGAGTTCTGGCAGCTTTCACCCCGTTGGAGCCCTCTCCCCCGTGGTGGAAGCGGCCGGAGCGTGCACAAGCACACTGGTCAATTAGGCGTGAAATCTTGACTGAGTGCTTCGTTTCCCCTTTAAACCACGTTAGTTCACAAATAACGTGTTGTTTATGATTGAAAGGTGCATCAACAGGGTTTCTAAACCTGTATTCAAGGGCTGCAGAGCATCTACAGGGTTTCCGTGAAAACAAATGAGTCTTGTAACTGTAACTTCACAATCCATGTTGTGATGACTTGAAAGTTCTTGTTTGGGCAACACTGATAAAAGTTTGTTGGACCAACAAGTTATTGTTAGTTGCAAATAGTAAAGCTTTATTTCTGAGTCAGATTTATTGAAAATTTGCCAGGACGTCTCTGGTTCGATCGCAGATGTATTGGAATGAGTCCAGGGACACACAGAAGTTCTGCGCAAACTTTCTGCTACAATAGTGTCCCACCACCAGCACCACAGTACTTTAATAACGTCGGTGTATTGTGGTATTTACGCTTTGAAATGTGGTCTCCTCGTGAAAGACGGAGTGCACCTACATGCGCTGTTTGCTCAGCTCATAGAAAAGATGGTACAAGAAAACATCACTCCGTTTCATCTTTTGGACAAATCTGACATCAGAACGCCCTAGTTTACTCTTTTTAAAGTCATTTTTGGTCGCACACCGGTCTGAGCACCACAGCCACCAACAACAGCTACCACAGCCTGCTATGTGGGGCGTTCGGGGAACATCTGTAAATTGTAGAGTATCGATAAGAAAATGTTCAGCAAGTCATATGTTTTGCCTGTGACAAGGTGAAAAAAAAAGTCTGGAGTGCTGTGTGGACTTCCGTGTGGCACGAGTGTTGTTCAGTAAACGGCTACGAATGCAGTGACATGTGGTGTGGCTCTAACTTGACTCCTTGCTGATGGAAAAGCAACCGGTTCTTTGAAGGTGCCAGATTTGAACCATCTAAGCACCGGCACGGAGCTGGCACCTGGTCCTTTTAGGTGGAAAAGGGGTATCACAGAGTCTGGGCCAGACTTACAATATCCTCACTTCTTTTCTCTATTCTTTAATTTCCTCTATTCTCTTTCTTCATCCCGTCCACTGCTTTCTTTTATTGTTCAACAGTTTTTGTCTCATACACACACACACACACGGTTCTCTCCAAAGCAAATTGGCCAACCTGCCCTGACAGAGGCTCATTTCCCAGAGGTCACCTTCTCTTTCTCTCCTCTCTAGCTGGCTAGCTAACACTCACACACACACAAACACACACACACACACACACACGCACACACACACATAAACACACATACTGCAAAAACTGGCATCTTTCTTCAAATCTCATTTTCGGAGGCTGAATCCTCCTATGCACTTATCCAAACAACTCCACAGAGAGAGAGAGAGAAAGAGAGAAAGAGAAGGGGAAGTGGACACAAAAAGACAGAAAGGCCGAAATAAAGAAGCAGAAGAGGCCAGTCCGGCAAGACCATTATGTAGTGCAGGAAGTGTGGATCTATGAAGTCCCTCTCCACTCACCCTTCCACTCGAGCACATCTGTTCACCTTTGCTTCTGCTCAAAAGCTGGAAAACTACTTAATGCTACACAATGGCAAGTTGTAGTATTAAGTAGGTTGTGGACATACATGTTTGAATTAGGGAAATGATTCTGTAGGAGAAGAGCAAATGGTACAAGGTTGCCTATAAGTTCACGTATCACAATAGTAATGAATCTTATGTACTGCCCTCTCTAACATTAGCACCACAACAGCAATAGATAACTTGAGCATTTGTATCAATGTTATCAAGCAGCTAATATTGTTTTGACTCACAATTTTGCAACTGGAAACAGTTTTTGAGATGGCCGTTGGTCCACAGACATGGACAATTTAACAAGGTTAAATACTTCATTTTAATTGGGGGAGGTTAAGTTAGGACAAAACCGAAATCATAAAACAACAACAAGAAAATAATGCTGTTCAGTAATTTGGGAAATGAACTCCCTGGTTACATCTGAGTCTTGGTGTTGTCTTAGCTTCAGATCTACGCTTTCAGTCTAATATTAAGTTGAAAAAAAAAACATTTTTTTCCCTCCCAACTTGGTTAAAGTACAAGCATTTCAAAAAGAAAAGAAAAAGACATGCATGGCACTTACTCCTTCTATGTCTAATTTAATGTAAAGCACTCTGTGGATGTAAGACTTTGGATGCAAGACTAGATAAGACAACGCAGACGGGAAAAAACAACATTCATTTAGTGCAACTGTCTATATCACATTGCTTATTACTGTTTTTATGAGTTGGGGTTGGCATTATTATAATCTTCATTCCAATGTCTAAAGCCACTGAAGTATGAAATGAAGCAAGTGCAACCCTAACTCCAACCAATACATGAGCATATCCATCTGTTTGTTACTTATCAATCTGCTTATGTTTACAAATACTAGCATACAAATCATGTGTCAAAAATACTTCCAGGTTATAGCCTGGAATTCACATGGGGTCCCAGTATATACATGAGAGCTGTTCTGCTTACATTATGAGGAGGCAATCAAACGTAATTAATCAACGTGTTCTTTAAAGAAAAAATAACAACACTAGTAAAGCACAGTGACATCAGTTGAAGAGTTTAATAAAGCTGCATACACAGCCATGTCCTTTAAAGAGAAGAAATGATACCAAGCTCTTGTAGCTCCACAACCATTACAGAGAGCTAACACTAGCATCTGTCATGCAGAATCTAACTAGCCTATACATGGCAGTTAGCATTAGCTATGGGTGGAATACGTTTTCACGACAGTCATGTATGTTTGTAGAAAAATGAACAATGCATTTTGCATACCAACATACCAACATTTTATCC
>NW_007578819.1:89888-92664 GCF_000690725.1 Stegastes partitus | reverse complement strand
TGACAGAAACAAAGTACTGATACATGTAATGACGCTCTTCGTCACAGTGTCAACAGATTTTTTACTTTACAAATATACATCAGACCCAACCCATGACTTGATGGCATTACTTGAAGCCATTTATCAGCCTTCACACAGTTCCCTCTGATGACAATGTAAGCTTTATAATACTCGTTTTACATAGAGTAGGACTCCTCAACACCCAGAAGACACATTCATATAGAAAATCAGTGTTGTACGGATGTGAACCGTTCGATATCAATCGACAGACAGTTGTTTTTGTTGGCTTTTTGGATTATGTGGTGAGATTATGTTTGTCAGCTACTGCTCTAAGGGTTTCCTGATGAAAGTTTAGGGATTTTTCAAAAGCTTTTACTTTTTTGTCAGCAGTTTTATTTTTAGTAAAACCTAAAACCAGAGTGATCCGTCTCCTATTTTCACCCAGTTTGTTTTTTTTTGTTATCGCAAAATGAAAAACATGGCAAATTCCATCTATTATCTATACACCGCTTAATCCTCACTAGGGTTGCGGGAGGGCTGGAGCCTATCCCAGCTGACTTAGGGTGAAGGCAGGGGACACCCTGGACAGGTCGCCAGTCTATCAACATGGCAAATTCCCTTGTTTAAAGTTTCACTGTCCTTGTTACGACTGCGGTCGCATTTGTTAATAGAATATTATTGTTTCCCTTTGATGTTGTTATTTCCGTTGTGATTCTATTAAATATGTAAATAGGGCTGCGCCGAAGCGACCACTGGATTGGCTGACCAGCGGAAGTTCCGGTTTTAAATCCAGAGGGAGGACTTCGCCAATGTGTGCAGAGACAGAGGGTCAGATGGGCGGAGCCATTTTCCTCACCGGCATCCCAACCGGCACAGCACCACGTCACCAGTTGTGTGCAGTCGATTTTGTGAATGGAGTGAGCTGCTACCTTTTTTTTGTTAACCTGTTTTCTCATGTTTATGTTTGATAGGGAGGCCAGACTTTGTGTTTATTTTCGATACTTTTATTTTTGATAGGCAAATTGGTTCTCCCGTACTTTAGCGTTGTTTTGGTTGTTATTTTTGGTAGCGCTCACTCTTATTTTAAGTTAATCATTCCCTTTGTTTTAACCCCACATTTATTATAAATAAATCATCATTTGTCTGGTAAAACTGCTGTGGTGTGGCTGCTTGGGACCGGAGAAGGATGGCGCATTCGTGTTGCGTTCAGGTGCCCCTAGACTGGGCGTAACAGTCCTGAAAACAAACTCAACATTTGACTCAGAATAGAAACACATTTATTCCTTGCATCAAACATTATGTGTCACTGCAATTCTCATAACTTTCACATCATACCACATACACATACCTGTTGCACAAACCTTTGACACTGAAACATTTAAGTGAACACCACCTTGAACAGTAACATTTATAAAGAGTATTTCATGCACAAAATTAGCTGTCATACAGAACAAATACCTATTGATAGACACACACTATCAGTCAACAAGTGCTGCTGTTTGGCTGGGAGAAATGCATCGTCCTTTGTTGCTGCTGCTGGGTAAAACTCTCTCGACATTTTTTCAGTTTTTTGGGAATTAAGCGATAATATTTTCTCTTCCAATGCTGTCATTCACTTAAATATTACGAATTTCCTCATGACCACCCTATGTTTACTAAAAAAGATTTCATTCTTAGGGTTATTGGAAAATGTGCTTGCATATGATCCTCAACACAGTCAAACTTTTCTGTGGCGAGTAGGCTTGTCTCCATCGTGAGCCCCTGGAGTGTCTCAGGTTTCTTCAGTTCCCTACAGCAGCCTGTCCAGTCACCACAGCAGTAACAGCAACCTAGTTCCAGTCAACAGATGATATTACACATTACACTTTACCATTCATTATTCATGTTCGTGTAAAGTCTTCTTTGGGGCATAACAGCACACTGGCTTCAGCTTGATCTTAGGGGTGCAAAAGGTTCATTTTTGAAATAACAAAAAATTGGAATAATTTTTAACTTTGTAAGCAAACAGTTGTTATAATCAATTGACACAGTGGAGTTGTGTGCAGGGGGCTTTGTCAGGAACAAGTTTAATAAAAAAAGAAAAAAAAACAAAACACTGTTACAGAGTCAGAATTCACAAAGAGTTTATCCCTTGAGGAGCATGACCGTGCCCAGCAATTCAATGCAATCCAGCTCTCTAGCTTGTACTATACAGTTTCTGATATTGTGTGCGTGACTAAATGTGATATCACATTTGTCCTGAGAGTGTTGTGCAAATTAATATCGCAGTTTTAGGAAGTCAGTGTATTTTTGAGGGTAGACTGAGAAACTCAGATGAGAATCTATGGTGTTAGTAGCTATCAGAATTGCCCAAATTGTGAAAGAAGTAAAAACCTGATTGCTTTTATTTAAGAACTAGGACACACATGATCTAACCAAAACTGCGGCTGCTATGTTTATTTCAAAATGGCTGCCATAACAAACAAATATAACAAATTTGCAACATTTGACCGAACTGCTGTGGTGCATTGGCTGATACAGTCATTTACATAAATGGATACAGTATATAACCTTATGTTTACATGCACAAAGGATTAAATGCAATTAATAACAGTGGTCTGCTCCACCTAACTACGTCATGATAGTGTGTATGAAATACTACATAGCCCACAAGACACAAGGATACTCAGAAATTAACTGCCTGCATGTTGTTATAGAGTTCAACAACAATCACTCTGTATGACGGTATATTCCTTAACAACTGCAAAGTTCGAGGCATAGGAGTGCTGTATTAACA
>NW_007578819.1:81765-89058 GCF_000690725.1 Stegastes partitus | reverse complement strand
CTGCACTAGATAATACTTTATTGGTGACTATTCTCCTCTGATAGCTGCCGAATGTTCCACAGGATTTGGTAAAAAGAAAAAACAAAACATATGGACAATGAAAGATCCATCTAGAATTGTTGCATTTACTGTACTGTCATAATCCGAAGATCAATAAGAATAAGAATATCTTCCAGTATGTTTTCACACTATTTCCATGTTCTGATGATTTTTACCAAGTCTACTGTACTGAAAGTCTGAGTCAAATAAATTCACAGATGTGTAATGAACATACCATCAAACTGAGTTGAGCTGATGCGTTGTGGGAAAATGCTTAGTCAGGGCTCAGCAGGGGCTCCCAGGCCGGAGTGGGTATAACGTAGGTCTCGTGCAGATGACAAGCGGATACATTTGAGGCCCATATCCTTGATTAGCTGGTCTGCAACCCCTTGGCTGGAAACTGTATCAATGCGGAAGAAGTGGCCAGAGAACATGCTGGGATTCTGGATGAAGTCAAGACTTGCTCAAAGTGGAAAAAGAATTGGACGGAAGGTTGAATACAGGATGTGGAAGAGGTGCCATAAGATGGCGGTGCAGATTCACTTTTTCACTGAGCTGTTGTTGTAATAAAAGAGAAAGTTTGTGGCCGATCCACCATGTGGGTCTGACGCCTCTACAGGAGTGGTTGTGATGGTAAAGGGCCTGTCATGTGACCCCCTCGTGATAGATATTGGGAAACGGCGTGTTGCCATCAGACTGGCCGTGTGGCCGAGCGATGGCGGGTGTTGCTCTGTGCACAAGAAGTGAGAACATGCAAATGCAAACGGCAGAGTAGTGTGAATAGATGTACAACAGGAAGGGGACTGATTGGAGTATGGTCCTGCTCCTGAACTTCAGCTAAAGAGTTTATCTCCATTAATTGAAAACAAGTGAAAAGACTGAACTATGGAGCAGTGAATTGTGATGTTAGACAGTCAGGCTGTTTTTCATTGTTTTTGTGTTCAGGATTTTTTGGGTGGGCCAGAAACATGGCTGCACATGAATTGATGGTGCATTGGAGCCAACTGCGCAGGGCTTTGTGACGTGACAAAAACTAGAGCACGGTTGCATTCGGGGTTCTCCGGCTCGTTTGCAAGTTATTGCTACATCCTACAGTTTGCCTGCCACTATGCCAGCAAATGCATCTGTCCTGGATGCCAGAATTTGTGGGATTCCCAGCTTCATGTATTTCCTAAGAAAGACAAGATAAGTAAGAGGTAGATTGATTTTGTGAAAAGCTACATTGAGGGCAATGTGACAGAAATGTGCTCTGGACAGATTAATCAAAACTTGAGCTGCTTGGCCACAGTAACTAGATATTTTTGGCGCAGATCAAAAAAAGCTTTTGAAGAGAAGAAACTCAGAACACCTGTGAAGCATGGTGATGGAAATGTCATTGTTTGGAGTTGCTTCACTGCCTCAGGAACTATGGAATTGTTTTAAATATGAATTTTGCATCATATCAAAGAGAGCTTGAAAATAATGTGCAGCCATCTGTCAGACAGTTGGAGCTGAACTCAAAGTAAGAATGGTGATCCCAAACACACTGCAAATCCACCAAGAAATGGCTCAATAAGAAGAAATTGAAGGTTATAAAAATGATGTAGTCCAAGCCCAGATTTAAATTAAACTAAAAATGCTATTGAGGGATTTAAAACAATTTTGCATTAAAGCATCACAAATGTCAGCAAGCCGATGTCAGAGACTGATAAAGAGTTGTGAAAAATGCCTACAGGAAGTTTTTTTCTGCTAAAAGGAGTAATCCTAGCTTCCCAGGTCACAAAATAATATGCATCTATTGAGATTTTTGTTGTGTAAATTATTTTTAAAAAAGCTAATTTTCCCTGTGTTGTATCAAGTATCTCACTTTATATGTTGGAACTGTTCCAAAGAGGCTTAGATATCTCAAAACAGGTCACAGTTTCCAGTTTTTCACTTTAGTTTGTATCGATCATTTAAACTCTTTTTGTCCAAACAACCAATGGAGTTCTTTTGCCGTCACTGGCTAAGAGAAGTAGAGACATATGGGTAAAGAAAGCAGGGTAACATCATGCTCCAAACTCGGTTTCTGTGTTTTTGCCCAAGTTCTATGTGCTCTGAATAGTCGTCTTTTGGGTCATTCCAATGCTGCACTCGTACCAATTGTCACAAGTCAAGTTACAAGTTTTACACAGCAGCAATAATTAAGTTCAAACCGCTAACAAGCTACTACTGACAACCTAAACAATCGTATAAGTGTGCTGTAAATCTATATAATCCACAAGCTGTGCACATAAGCAGAAATAAATCACAAGTTAGAATAAGTCATCTAAATTTAAGTAGTTTTCTTCTGATGCGAGTGGTTGCTTGAATGGTCAGTGGTTAACTTGGTAGTTAATATAGATATGAATATTACTCGATCACACTCTGCCAGCTTCTTGATGACCACCCAGTGACTAAGGCAGACCACCATCATTCTACAGCTTGCAGAGTTTCTTTGAAAGATCACCTTTGTTGCTAGCAGGCACAAAAAGCACCAGAGCTACTTTTGCCTCTTCTACGTTTATTGTTTGCATCAAACCAATCCACATCATTAAGACTATGCTGACCACCCACAAGATACTTCTGAATAAATCACTATAAAAATGGTTTCCATCCTGGACTTTCTCTAAATGACTGGTAATCACATTCAAAAGCATTGTTAGTTTTCTCACTGACAACCAGATTACACACTAGATGTGACGTTTTGTCTAGGTTACATACTCATTTCCTTTTTAAAAAACTGTCTATAGGTGTCTATCATCTTGACACGAACCACTTATTACATTGCTATACTCAAACATAATAAAAACTGAGGCTGGAAGTTAAGTGCTGCTGTATTGGCATTAATGAGATGTTCCAATTACACATGCAATTTAAGGATTATTTACGTTTCACATCTTGGTACCTTTTGTTATCTTTAGTGTGTGTGTATTATTATCCTAAGTCTTGCTTTTCACTCAGACAAGCCTGTCATGTCTTATGGAGAAAAGCTTACAGTGCTTAGAAAATCTATTAGAGAATAACTGAGGCTCTCAGCTTCTTCTCAAAATCCAAACATGTAGGAATATTTCTTTAACTTGTGATCTGTCCGTTGGAGATTCTCACACCATTACATGTGTTTCTTTTCTCACTGAGTGCTTCAATGGACGCCTGCCTGATCTGGGGAGGGAAAAGGTTGCCCTTTATGATCGACTCATTGATGCAGTCTTGCTGACATTTTGCTGCGTCACTGTGTCTTTCGTCGAGCTCCTCCTCTTCATCGGGATTGGCCATGTTGCTGTTGACATCTGAATCCAGATCATTGCATTTCACAGTAGGACGATCTGTGGAATACTCGATCTCTTCAACACATGGAGGCTCATCGTCTTCAAAACAACTACGTGAGAGAAGATAAGAAAGGAGTTAAGTGTTGCTCATCAAAACGCACTGTTTGTATCTTTGAGGTCTAACAAACATGGTGGAAATTAATCTCCTGAGACAACATTTTTACAAAAAAATAAAATTAAAAATTATTCACTGTTTGTACCAGTTTTCTTTTCCCTTGACCTGTGACAGTGGCTACCAACCAATCAGTGGAATAATGTAAAACTAGCACAAATCATATACCGTTGACACCTCCTCTACATCATAGGGTGCACTACGAAACAAGATTAATGGGTTGGGTCAGTATGTTGAGCCTAAAGGCAGAGTTTTCAATAGTCGAAGGTGGCTCTGTTTTAATCTGAATATATCACCATGATGAACTATGCTGCACAGCTGATCTGTTCCAAAGAAAATTCTGTCTGGATTTTCTGATTAAAATGGGCTGCATGTCATATTCTTTAGAAGGGATACAGATTCTCAGCTGAGATTAGATCCGCACACCTGTTGAGCTGTAGTCTCACTGAAAGAAGTTACAATAGAGCAAACTATATACATCACATTACAATAGGAACCTATAGGCATTCAGCTGATGATGCAAACAATGCACATGTTTTTATGCTTGGTCCTGATTGGCTGCCATGTTTGTTTTACAGTGCTGATACTGCTACGAGTAGAACGCAGACAACATTTATCACAGAGAATAACAACAGCACTGATTTCTGGCCAAAACCCAAAATAGGAGAGTGTCAAACCAAAATGCACAAAATGTATGTTTAAAATGTGTGAAAGTTTAACACATGTAACATGCAGCAGTCATGTTAGCAGTAATAGGAGTGCACAGAGTGACAAAATAAATATTTTCACTTAAGATAAGATAAGATAAACTTTATTGTCTGTCACAAGTGACAGAAATTCTTCTTTGACAGGCATAAAAACAAACACATTTAAAACAACATACAAGTATAGCCATAACTTATGCTATTAACTCTACCAGCATTACTTTTCTGGCATTATTTGTAGTAACAGTGCTTTTTACCGTAAACAAATTTTAACATCCTCAGAGTTCTCCATTTTAACAAACTGAACTGAAACTAAAACAGGCATCACCCCATTACCCGATTCTGTCCTGAAAGAGAGTTAAATGTTGCATTATATTATATTGTCGTAGAAGCGTACACCGTCCGAAGTAAAGAAAGTTTAATTTTAGTAAAGAAACAATTATTCCCACACCCCCATCCCCACTCTCACCCTAACCAGCCAAGGCAGATGGCTGCTTTCCTGAGCCTGGTTCTGTCAGAGGTTTTTCCCGTCCCACTGAGGTGTTTTTTTGGTTTCTTTCCACTCTTGCCAGCCACTTGCTCAGAGGTAAACCCAAGGCTTTGGGTTGTTGGGTTCTCTGTTTACAATCGGTAAGGTCTTCACCTTACTATGTTAAGCGCTATGTGATGACATATGTTGTGATCTGTGGTATATGAATAAAATTGAATTGAATTGAACTGAAAGAAACAAACTGCTGTGCCACACATTTCTTCTGATTTTATTTTAGTCTTTCCAAGAAGGCTGAGCCTTGATTCATAGTATCATAGTACACATCTTTTGTTTCTCCTGTTTGAGTTGTTTGGCTTGTATGTTTCTTTTTAAGTTTAAAAAATACAAAAATTTGATAAGTGAAAAAACCGAACATTTCACCTTTTCACAGTGGAAATTTTAACATGTCAAACCAGGAAACGCACAAGTATAATCGATTACATAATTGATATTCTATTTCCCATTTTGGTGAGCCAGGTCCAGAGTTTGGTATTGTACATACAGCGCCCTCCATAATTATTGGCACCCCTGGTTTAGATGTGTTAAAAGCCTTAAAATAAATTCAATTTTTATTGCAGAAGCATACTCTTACACTTAAAATTGTAGAAAAATGTAACCTTCAACTAAACTCAAATGAATTGTTGGCAAAAGGGGGTTGTAAAAGTATTAACATCAAGGGTGCTAATAATTGTGGCACACATGATTTGATGTAAAAGAATTATTTTTTAATGTGGGACTTTTTCACACTGAATAAATGCACTTGAATTAAAGGCTGAATTTTCCTCTTTTTTTCCATTGTGGTCCTGTATTATTTAGAAAAATAATTACTAGAAGGTAAAGAATACATCTTAACCAGGGGTGCCAATAATTATGGAGGGTGCTGTATGTGCTTCTTAGAATAAGTGATGGAACAGAGCCACTGCTAATGTTAGTAGTTCTGTGCGTCTCCCGCTGTGATGAGTTAAAGTGTTCACCGTGAAAAGGGTCCATTAAGAGTCTCTAATGCCTCTAATTGGCAGCTGAGCTGTGAGACTGATCATCTGCAGCTCCTGCATCATGATAAAAACAAACAAACAAAAACGTCTACGTACAAGACCAAGCAGTACGCTGTAGTAATCTATTTAGTTCAAGCAACTCACTTTAATTTGGACTTGGAATGCTAGTTCCTTATTGTACACTGTGTGTATTTACAGTATACAAGAGATGTAAGATCACCACTGTGTAATATCATCCAAATGTCAGATGGTTAAAATTGTATCATCTCACAGTAATTGCATTACTTCTAAGTTAAACAGTCGGGCATTTTCTCTTATTTAAAATAAAACCTAATAATTTAGATTTACTGGATTAAAAAAACAAAACAAAACAAAAAACAGCTCCACAGTAAGAATTCAGTGCAGTGACATTTTAAAAAAAAATGTCTGCCTGCCTTTATTTTCAATGACACACTTAATCTTCCTCAGTTCACAGTTTTCACTTTTTTCTTCTCTCAAAACTAATTTGGCAGTTTACTTTGGATAGTTTTCATACTGGAATATTCCTCTCCAGCCAAGATTCTGCAGACTGGGCGTCATCTTGTCAGCCAGCATTTAGATATATCCCAAGGAATTCATGGTGAATCTAAAAACACAATCTCCCAAACACATATCATCAAACTCCAACCTCAATTCTTGCCTGTCAGGACTATGCGTTCATTATGGAAGTCCTTACGAGGTTCATGTCAAATACGCTAGACCATGGGGCGCCGCTATAGCTCACCTGGTAGAGCTGGCGTCCCATGTGCAGGGCTACAGTCCCGATGTGGAGGTCATGGGTTCGAATCCCGCTCATGACCCTTTCACACATGTTCTTCTCCCCACTTTCCTGTCTCTCTCTCACTATCAAATAAAGGCACAAAGGCCAAAAAAATAACTTTAAAAAAAAATACGCTAGACCACACAGTTGAACACATTTATATTGATCTAACCTGACCAAAAAATAAACTCTCGATATTCATTAGGTTTCTTTTCAGTTTCTTTAGCTAAGTTTCATCTTACAGTTTTGCATATTTCTCACACTTAATTGTTCCACATCATCAAACTAATGTCTGTTACATTATTCTTTACACATTGAATTCAGCTGGATGTATTTGGTATCTTTCGACAATTTGGGATCTCTATTAGAATTTTACATATGGGTTGAAACAAAGACCTGTATGTTATTAGACATGTAATGAGACTAGGTTTCTGGGGAAAACCTGGTCTTATTAGGAGAGACAGCACACATCCCACTTTCGAAGATGTAGCTCTCATTTCTAGGAATATGGCCGAAAACACTAAACACATGGAGCTAACACATTGAGCGAAGAAACTAATTGGGAGGACACAAGACCTTAGTTACCAGCTGAACTAGCATAGAGAACTAAAGCTGACCAAGTACAAAAAGACCCGGAGAGCTGCAGGGGACACGCTAAAAGAACATAGACAAACTCTGGGCAAATGCTAGGAACTCAGCTGGCAGATCAGAGAGGGAAAGGGTGGAGTAGGAAAATCAGGTGACTTATTTGGAGTCTGGAGGTTTAGGTAGTAAAGCAACAGAAACAAT
>NW_007578819.1:70452-80783 GCF_000690725.1 Stegastes partitus | reverse complement strand
GGGAGAGTACATCTGGCGTCTTGCATACTGATGACAGCTACTCATTGTGTGTGCTGTGTTGGTGCAGCTTGTCTACAGTATGTCGCCATACAGTGCAAACGCTGATTGTTTGAAGGACCAGCGTGGAATTCCTAAAGAGCAGCTTTGTTTACACTCAGATATATCGGATTGGTCATCGAAGCAGTGATATCAGCATTTTCAAAAACCCTGTCTGAGTTGATGTTGTGTGTGTTCTGTTCAAGGACAAAGGACACAGGTGGCAACCTTCTAGAACTACAAATTAGATTTACTTGCAAGCTGATAACGAAAAAGAAAACAAACAACAACAAAAAAAAAAGCATAAAGGAAAAGTCCAAGCAGGCAACAAAATGCAGAGAACAAGTTCAGCCTATGGGAACTTAGACTTAAGCCAAACTAAATCAAAGGTTCAAAGAGTCAACAAGGCATAACGTGAGAAGGCTGAAAGTCACAGCCTGAACAATCCAAACAGACCAGACACTCACAACAGTAGGAACAGAGAGGACATGAAGTAAACATAGATACATGAGGAACATGATGCTTGCAAAATAAAGCAGGAAACAACACAAGGATTAACAAGAAGTCCACAACAAAAAACCTACACCTTGACAGTATCACCTGGCTCCCATACATCCCTTCAGCTCAGTCGCAGAAAAGCCCAAATAAGGCTGGGCAGATGTGGGCCATTAATTTGTTGTAAACATGTTGTTTTCATGTGCTACCTACTTTGTACACAAAAAATGAATTTCCTATCCATCCATCATATAGACTGAAAGAAACTGATCTCCACACACACCTATTTATTGATCTTCTATCACGGATGGATAGAGATGATGAGACAGATAGTATGCATGCATATCTTTCTATCTAGGTATCGATCTTGGCCCACATGGTGGACGGTTAGGTGAGAGACGGACAGATGGCTAAATGTATGGATATGAATCTATCATAGAAAGATCTAACTAGTTATTTTGTAAAAATCCTGCTATCCCCCAATGCGTTGGGAGTGGGGACACAGCTTAACAATATTGTCCCCCATGTGATAACCACGAAAACTGGAAGACTTTCAATGAAGTTTCTACATCCTACAGTCCTCCCACAGTCCAAAAACAAGCTGAAGTTAATTGATGATTTTATATTGTCTGTAGGTGTGAATGTGAGTGTGCTTGGTTGTCTGTCTCTAAGTGTAGCCCTGTGATAGACTGGTGACCTGTCCAGGGTGTCTCCTGACTTCACCCTGAGTCATCTGGGATAGACTCCAGCCCCCCACGACTCCAGTGAGGATTAAGTGGTGTAGATGGATGGATAATTCTAAATTCATTAAAACAGCTTCTGACATGATGTCGAGCAGTTTTACTACAGTTTATTGCAAAGCAACACAATACTGTTACAGGGCAAGTTGAACTCCTTTGTCATTTTGGGATGCAATAACAACTCCTTAGGGGTAAACATTACAACATTGGGTTCGTGGCTCTTCAGTGTTGGAGATTATGAATTCCTTGCCTCCAAAAGTCATGCTGTTGTGCCATTAGTCAGTAAAAGAGTAGAACATTTTCAAGCTGATAATAACGTAATAACTCTATTAAATCCCATCCCAACAACAAAATGAAATAATAAAAACAGAAGCTCCTACACTTTCATCTTATGATTCCTTGTCCCAACATTGTTATACTGCTTCTTGCTTCCATTGAGTAGACTGACAGTTCAAAGGCATATAATGGGAAGTTGTGATTGGTTGATCCCACTGATAAAGCATTGATGATACCTGACTGATGATGATGTCATGGATAAGGACTGACAGTTTGTCCATCTATTTGCTTGTCCTACGAAAGTGCAACGTATAGCAGCAACAGTAATGTCAGAACCACACATATTCATCATTAATAGACAATGAGTGACAGCTCTCTTGAGCCTTGTATTCCACCAGCTCTCAGTAGTGATGACGTCCTTTACAAACACAATTGTTTCTATTATAGAAAATATGTCACATCCTTTCTACAACGGTCAGTTCAGTTTTAATCATAAAGTGCCAATTCACAATCTCCGTCATCTCAGGGTACTTCACATAGTAAGATCAAGACCTCATGCAATGATCTTGAAATTATGTAGTGAGAAACTCAACAATTCTCTTTGAGGAGCACTTGGCGACAGTGTTTGATAAAAGACTCATTTTTAACCAGAAAAAACTCCCAGTAGAGACAAGAGGTTTCTGTTACTGGTGGTTTGTTAAGTACAGTAGCTTCAGAAATGTATTTAAGACCTCGTTCAGAGTTAGACTACTGCTTTTCTATGAAGGTCTCTAAGCTAACTTCAACAATTTCCTCATCTAAACCATCAACAAATCTTTTAGGCTATGTCTTAACTACATTGCTTCAGGATGTTTTACCCTAAAGTAACAGGTCTGACCATCCATCCATTATCTATACACCGCTTAATCCTCATCAGGGTTGCGGGGGGGCTGGAGTCTATCCCAGCTGACTTAGGGTGAAGGCAGGGGACACCCTGGACAGGTCACCAGTCTATCACAGGGCCACACTTAGAGACAGACAACCAAGCACACTCACATTCACACCTACGGACAATTTAGAATCACCAATTAACCTCAACATGTTTTTGGACTGGGCTGCAGGGTGGCGCAGTTGGTTAGCACTGTTGCCTCGCAGCAAGAAGGTTGCCAGTTCGCATCCCGGTGGGGGCACCGGAATCTTTCTGTGTGGAGTTTGCATGTTCTCCCCGTGCAGCGTGGGTTCTCTCCGGGTTCTCCAGCTTCCTCCCACACAGTCCAAAACATGTTGAGGTTTATGTCGGCTGGGATAGGCTCCAGCCCCCGCGACAGGGTGTATAGAAAATGGATGGATATTTTTGGACTGTGTGGGAGGAAGCTGGAGAACCCGGAGAGAACCCACGCTGCACGGGGAGAACATGCAAACTCCACACAGAAAGATCCCAGTGCCCCCACCGGGATGCGAACCGGCAACCTTCTTGCTGCGAGGCAACAGTGCTAACCAACTGCGCCACTTTGCAGCCACAGGTCTGACCAGCCTATCTTTATTAAGGCCATATACTACAAGCTTTTGAAGTCACCAGAATTCTATAATTAAGCCTGTGCAAAAGCTACTCTTGATCCATGTGTTTAGAAATACAAACCTATGTCCAACCTCCCTTTTACTTCTAAAATCTTTAAAAAGCTGTTTTAAATCAATTATGTGACAATTTCCACAGTATCACCTACAGTCTGACTGTGTGGTATGCAAGCTGCACAGCTGCAGAATGGAAGAACCTAAACCACATGGTGAGGACTGTCCAGCAAATTATAGGGGCTAAGGATGGTACAGCATTCTTATCTTCTTATTTGTTTTAAGAGCTTAGGTTAATATATGTTGGTTATTGTACATTTCATCTTGGTGTTGGAAGTTTTGGATTTGATTAGTGAACTTTTGTTTAAAATGCTGCACATGTCGCATTTAATTATCCAGACAAGACAAGAGATCAGCAAAAGATCTGTGTTCATCCTCATTTTTATAATTAAGACTGCTTCGCTTTTTTTGACAAGCATGCAGCACAGCAAGAGAAAGTAATGGGTGACAAGACAAAAGAAAGAGAAGAACCATACTAAAAAAAGAGAAAGTAAACGAACGACAGACATTAGAAACATGCTTACAAAGGCAAAGGTATACAGAAATGGAAAAGTGGTAGAGTGACAGAATGGAACAAAGAAAAAAAAAAAAGGACAGGAAAAAGAGAAGAAAGGGTTGAAAAGAAGGCAGACAGTATATGCGAATAAAAGCATAAAGAGACATTAATAAAAATGAAAAAACTGAACTACGAAGAGTTAGATGCAAGAGACCTCCTTACACATCATGCTGTCAGAACTCACTACGCAGATTGAATGGGTGTCTAAAAATCATGGAAGTCATTCAGCTTTACTTTGGAGCTCCACATTAATCACTGCAGTACTGCATACCACCAGTGTTTATATTTTGTGTACACACACACACACACACACACACACACAATAATGTGTGAAGATGATACTTCTGTCACAGTATTTGTGGGTCGCAGCACTCTCTCCTTTAGAAGAGCTTTCAGTGATTTAAAAAAAATGATTTGAACTTATTTTGTTGTTGATAGAATCACTCATATGGTACCAGCCCCCTGGTATCACAACAAACTTGCTATACCTTTTAGGAATGGATTAGCAAGGAAAAAAGTAGTCAAACAAAATGATAAAGGACAATCAGAATGTGTAATAATTAGTGAAACAAAATTGTTGGATATTTATGTTTAAAATATACTGCACAGTACAATACAAAAGGGTTTGGCACCGAAAGAATAATAATAAAAAAGAACAAACGTGAATCATTTTTATTCATACCAAAAAGCAGTAAGGACAAAAAAACTAATTAAATCACATGTGGTGTGAGCACCCTTTAAAACAGAACCAGTTCACCTGGGTGTACCTGCACACAGTTTTGCTGTGTTTTCAGAATGACTCCAGCAGAAAGATTTTAGCACAATTAGATGCCTTCATGATGGCATGTTGTTGTGAATAGGAGTATACACATCTAAAGTGCCAAACTCCTTTGCACAGTACTGTATATACAGCATCCTATACAGATTGCTTGTATTGTTTTATTGTGCCTCTTCAAATAAAACCACTTGAAGTGTTGACTGTTTACCTGTAAGTGCCACAGGTAGTGTGTAGTCTCACTTAGAGCAGTTTGTACCTGCTCCGTGCAATCCAATCAGAGGGATTACCTGATCCTTGATGGCATATTTTTTTTTGATTCACACTAAACTTTTTTGATCACTTGGGCTTGGGACAGTGTCTTCACTTGGGAGTATGAACCATTTTTTTTCTACCCCTATGAGGGCTTTTAGATAAAAATGTAATGTCAGAAGTGTTGCTAGGATGGTGACTTACTTGTGAGACTTGTGGTCCAGAATGTTGTGGTCCAGGTCAATGTGGTTGATGAGTCTCCTGCTGTAAAGAAGCTTCATGTCTTTGGTTACCGACAACAGACTGTGGCAGAACTTCACACCCATTTCCTGGAGCTCTCTGGTTCCTGTCTGCAGGCCCTGCACACGTACGCAAAGAACGGCAGTTATTTATAATCAGACGAGAATCTTATGCACAGATGTAAAGACATTCACGGACTCACTGTCACTGTCTGATTTTCTTCTGATAACTAGAGTCGAGTGAAGAACGTCGTATTTAGGAGCAATAATAGTTTTTAGTTAATATTATTAGGAAGCACTACTTAAATGTCCTTTGCCATTCAAATGACATGCAGCTAGCTAAATTAAATTTTCAGCACTTCTTAAAAAAATGGTAGATGTCTGTCTTTCTAGAAATTTCTCATGCTGAACATTTGTTTTCTCATAATGTGTCAGGTGACCTGTCCAGGGTGTCCCCTGCCTTCGCCCTAAGTCAGCTGGGATAGGCTCCAGCCCCCACGCAACCCTAGTAAGGATTAAGCGGTGTATAGATAATGGATGAATGGATAATGTGTCTGTTGCAAAACATTACCAAATAGTCAGTCATTCAAGATGGAAGGAAGATGCTGCTGAAAGCTCCAGAACACACACTGATGGATACGGGGGAGGAGAACTTTTCTTTGTGCTGCTTCTGTTATTGCTGTCAGGGCAACTGCTCTCTAGTGCTATTACTTTATGGTACTGTTATATTTCCTATACAAATGAATTCTATTTTAGCACAGCAGTCCCCAATCATCAGTATCAAGCTGTGGGTCATTTGGCCACACAGAAAGAATAAAACATTTAAATACATATATATATATATTATTTCTGGAAGACTCTGCAGGGTGTTTTATTTTGAAAAATGAATTATCCGTCTTTCTGTCACTTCCGTCTGTGCTTATTTCCCGCACTTGACTGTCAGTTTTTAAGCCTGACCATTAATTGAAGCTGTCAATGAAACTGCTGCCAAAATGAATTTTAAAACAAACTTCTCTGGAGAGCTTCTTTAAAAAGAAGGAACGACTCGATGCTGAGACAGAAGAAAAAGCAAATACACATTTAGCAATAAAAAGTAATTTCATTCATTTATAACACTTTTTCAGTGGGAAAAATGATTATTATTTGTTATGTGTGCAATGACCAGTCCGTAGAAAATAGTTTTGCTTGAAACCGGTCCATAGAGCAAAAAAGGTTGGAGACCGCTGGCTGTTTTAGTAGATCTGACCGCTGAGGTTTTAGGTAGCTACCATTTCTTTTTGTATGCATAAGTTCTGCAAATGAACTGTACATAGTTGTTTTATAGTAATGATATTTTGGGTATTTTGCATATGAAAGTAGCATAACAAGTCATGACTTATTTGAAAGTCTGCCATCAGTTCACGTGGCCAAGACACCAAAGAGAATTCATAGTCCTGACAGTGAGGCACAGAGGTGGGAGTGTGCTGATTTAGGAATGTGTGTTGCATACTGTATACAGCAATAGATTCATATTTCATTTAATACACCAAAGGACAGTTTATACCAGCACAAAAGAAGCCATCAGAATTAAAACATATAATGACATTTAGTCTCTCTCTCTCTCTCATTGTCTTTTTTTTTTTTACACACACATTTGCATTTATCCATCCAACACACACCTTCCCCTCTCTGCTCTCTGCCTCTTTGGGCGCTCAGGCCTGTTGGGTGGTGTGCATAGATCAAATATATTTGTAAGAAACACTTTCTTTAAGCACATCTGTCAATTTAAATTTAATTAGTTGTATAACCCAAATTATATTATTCAGCTAAAGATGCCATGAAAATTGTTTTCTTATGATATAGGATCATTTAGTTAAGAGACATCCTTCAATGCGTAGTTTACCATGGAACCACACTGCCACCTAGTGACCAGGGAAAGTTAGGTCTCTTTTTAAAGCACATTACAAAACATTGTTACGTGCAGAGTGGAAGATTTGTGTGTGTGTCCACCTCTCTCCTGCAGGTGAGAATTAGAAGATTGGCTTCCACCTGTGTGTTCCCGCTTCTGCCACCTGTGAGCTCCTGAAGAGCAGATGATTGGCTCACACTCTGGCCAGTTATCCAATCGGGACAGAGGAAACTCCTTTAAAAGCTCCCTTGCTCCTTTGTTTTCTCTCTTCCTCTTGCTTTGCTGTTATTTGAATGCTGTTGTCAGCTTGGACAGTTTGTGGTGGGAAGGTTAACAACTGAGGGAAGATTGGTTACCCTGTACACTTACACATGTAGTTCACTTTTGTTACTGCACTAGGTTATGGGTTGATGCCACCACTGTAAGTTTTGTTTTTCCATCATTAGTAAATAAGATAGCCAGGCCTTTTGATTTCCTTTTCTTTCTTTACATAAAGATCTGAGTTAGGCCCTGTTTTGTTATATTTTATTTCTCTTATTTGGCACAACCCCACAGTTGACCCTTCCCCCACATTTCTGAAACCTTCATTTTGTTGTTTATTCATTAATTCAAAAACTTGTAAATAAATGCTTTTTTTTTTTCTTCCCTGCCATCCATCCTGCCTGTGAGTTCTTCCTTAATTGATGGACAGTGTTAACTTACTGTTTGCATCTTGTCAGCAGGAACGTAACAATATGAACGACAAATGAAGAAATAATGCTTTCAAATTTAAAGACCACACTCTTAATCAATGATGGGAAAGAAACTCCATCCTCTAGCCCCTTGTGACCAGATAGAGGATAAAAGGGAGCGTAGCTAGTGGAAGGATGGGTAAATGGACATAAAAAGCCTTCATTATTAACGATGATATCTTTGAAAAAATAGTCATATAAAAGCCATACCAAGTAATCATGTGACTGCTCAGCTCTACATAAAGTTGAACATTACTTTTATGTTACCGTAGCATCTAAACTGCTCTCTTCAACTGCCAGTATACTGCCTTTTCCATCATGAAAACCACAGTTTGGCACCAAACAGCAGACAGTGGTACACAGCGGATGTGAGAACAGTCACTCTTGTAGCACTTACAGACACAGTTCTGGAGGAAATAAAACTCCAGCAAAATTGAAAGAGTGCTTTGATTACTACTCCAGGTGCATTTCTGATGCGGAGATAACAGATTCAGGTGTATGTTTGTGCTATTTAAAGCATCTCTATCTGCTCTAAAGGTAAACTGAAATGGATTCTGGAATCATTCTAAATTGTCCGTAGGTGTGAATGTGAGTGTGCTTGGTTGTCTGTCTCTAAGTGTAGCCCTGCGATGGACTGGTGACCTGTCCAGGGTGTCCCCTGCCTTCGCCCTAAGTCGGCTGGGATGGGCTCCAGCCCCCCGCGACCCTAGTGAGGATTAAGCATTGTATAGAAAATGGATGGATGGATGGATTCTGGAATCAACACATCCCAGACTACAGATTCGATGATCCTTTTCCCATATGATATCATGCTATAGACACTGATGTTTTGTGCAGCTTTTAATTAAGAAAGAAGTTAGAAATGTATTGCTCACATGATCTACTATATTTTGGAAATATTTCTAACACACTAAATAAGGCTCACCAAACCCAGCCAAGCTGTGTAGACCTGCTCAAACAGCTACAAAGTAATTCCCCGTACCACTCGTTCACTACAGAAAAACTGGAGGCAAGAAAAAACATAACTGCCTCTATACACAATGCATCTTTGGGCCTATTTTACACCGTCACATATGTATGCACACACCTTGTATATTCCCTGGTCGCAACCATTGTAGGTACTCTCCATGGTGTAACTTCTCAGCACACCCATTTCTCTCCAGACAACCACCCTGGCGGTGGCGGACCGAGACTTCTCAACCTAACAAGGTAAAATCAGAATTTAATTTTGAGTGCAACACGGAGGCAGCTATTACAATTTTTTGTGATGCTACTGCAAATAAATACAGGCAAATGAAGCTGGCTTTACTTTAAACACTCTATACAACTTCATACAGTCGTCCTTAACTGTATTTCTACCCTTCCATTAAAGAAAAGGGAAAATTCATAATAGTCACTCAAATAACTAGAAACTGAAAAAAGTAATAATAAATAAAAATTTGCTAAATTCTAATTTCGTGACATACGATACTGGTTTTGATTTATGGTTGAAAAGAATAATAAAACAAACAAAACTGTCCCGGACAAATTAGAGCACTTTGCTGATGAGCAGTGGGCAAAAATCAAAATACCTGTCAACAGGTGCAGAAGTCCGATTGAGAGAAAACACTTGATTGCAGTGATTGGCTCAAAGGGTTGTTCAACAGAATATTAGGTCACAGGTCCCATCATGCTTGTTTATTTATTTATATATTTGTTTGTTTGTTTTGTTTGTTTGTAAAATATTTCTGTTGAACTACAATTCAAAAGCAATGTAATGATTTTCATAAAAATTGTATTATTATTGTTAATTTCAACTTATTTCAGTGACAGCTGTTTTTCTTCTTCTTTAATGGGAGGGTATGAATACATTTTAGGACGACTGTAAAATATTACAATGAGGATGGTGATCATGGTGATGATGATGGTGGTGACTAAGATGGTGGTAGTGGTGATAATGATAAGTATAATATTCATGTTAATAATGAGAGTGAAGATAAGGACAAACACAATATAGATGATACATGTACATGAGAGAAAGAGGAAAATGATATACAGCAAAAACAAAATGATAAGGAAGCTCACGATTGTACGTTATAGCTTTGATCATGAAAAGTAGTGTTATCATTATTTGAATTATTGTAACTATTACCAAATAGTTGCAGCTGTTGAAAGAAAAGGCTGGTGCAATGCGATCCAGTGTCTTTGGAATGGTCTGGAGAAAGACAGAGATTGGTAGAAAGAAAGACCTTGACAATCCACAGCGGAAACAATAGCAAACAGTGGTTTCTGTGATTTCAGAACCTAAACTAGACGTTTGCAAGGCCCTCACTGGGACATAAAAAGAGGACCAGGCGGCATTTTAACCGAGCCCTCTATGGTCGCCTTGACTCTGTGTGTAGTTTGCATCTTACCCTATATCCAGGGTCCTCTTTCAATCCTACGGTGTCAACGGTAGAGCCAGACTGCCAGAGAGTTTCCTTAACGCTGCAGCCATACAGAAAGACATTCTTCTTTCTAGAGTGCCCATGGTAGTCACAGAAAACCTGGAATAGAGACAGAGTTACAGTACACAACAGAAGTGAGAACAATGTGCAATATCATGTAAGTGTCAAATGGCTCCAACAGTACAGTATTCTCTCTGATGTAAAATTAAAGCCTAACAGTTGAGATTTACAATATGACAAGGAGGAGGAGGAGATTTTCTGTAGTAGCTGTTGTAAAATTGTTGGATACGGCCCACAAAGCCTTAAGAA
>NW_007578819.1:66107-68402 GCF_000690725.1 Stegastes partitus | reverse complement strand
AGTTTCTCAAACATCAGCCTGTTTTTGTAGATTGTTGTTTTACTGCAAACACAATCTTGATTACTTGGTAGTTTTTTCTCATACTAAAAAACAGTATGTCTTTACCTCATCAATCTGGAAAAGTGCAGGCCACTTGAATTTCAACTTTCCAGCACCTGGACTCCCTTGCACCACCTCTTTTCTTTAGTAGAAGACTCTTCTAGACGTCTTCTCTCTTACATTAGATCCTTTGTTTCTTTGTCTGACATCATTCAGAAGTTCAACTCGCACAGTTTCCAGACTTTCATTCATTTCGCCAGCGGGGTGTGAAGGGCAATAGTTAACCTCGGCCTTTTTCGCCTTCTTAACATTTTTGCTTGGGAGGAATCCATCACTGCGTTTTTTAACGCATTTACAGTCACTTCAGGACAGCCAATATTTCACATCTTTGTCCTGTAATTTGCCATTTTATATTTCAGGCTAATCATCCAGCCATACAGTAACCAGTGGCAGATGTCTCTCGCAAACTGGAACATTTTTTGACAAGTGCCTCTGCTACGTCACCCATGTGGTGATTTTGTGGACCTGCTGTAAACTGGAAAATCTCTTCAGCAATTTCTCAGGGATGCATGTTCCACTCTTTTGTCTTCTCTGTTTGTTCCAACAGAAAAAGTCACCAGTTGCTGCTTTTTTCCTTGACTATATGTTGATAAATTTGTTTAAACATTTTAACAGGGTCACAAAACTGTTGCATGTTTGCATACAAACAGTTATCTGGAACATAAAATGATGCCAGCACCTGTCTGCACCAGTCTGACCTTATATTTGACACCTCACTTGACCCACATCATGTTGTTGTATGTTGATACTGCAGCATCAACATGCCAGTATCACTGTCTTTCTGCTAAAGGGGTGAATTTAGAAATTGTAATTGGCTTCTCAGTTCCAAAGTGATTCTATATTGATCACCACTCTACCAACGGCTNTTAAAGAATTTATGACTGAATTTGCGATATCTATTATACGGACTACTTCTCTGTTGTAAATCTCTCAGAGCTGTGATGACCCCTGAGGTCATCTTGTGTCTTGTGGGTGGTTCTAGTTCAGCTATTGGTTCTGTGAGTGGTTGTTTAAGGTAATCAGGAGCACCTGTGACACCCAGTGTGTTCCTGGGTTACTTACGGGCTGACTGCAGTCTAATCTCTCTCTACTATGCTTCCCTCCACAGGTATTGCATCGGTCTGGTTTTGGGTTAGTTTTCTTTGTTTAGCACATTTGCATTTACAACACTTGCACAGACATAATTCATGCATACATCATGCACACACACCACTGACTTTATGTATTCTCACAACCCCATATAGGTTTGGTTTTTAATTTGATATAATTTAAGGGAATAAAGATAAGCTTTAATTTTTGAAACTTGGTGTGTCTCTCCTTTTGTTGCGGCCGTCTTGAGCCAGGTCGTAACAGAGCTAACGTCGATAGTAAATTCTTCGAAACAATTGTGTGATTATCTGCACATAAATAATTTGTTTGAAGAGTTTCATTAAGGATTTAGAATGCATCCAAGTACAGAAACAGCACTTGTGAAGGTCACCAATGATCTCCTTATAGCCTCAGACAGTGGACTAGTTTTACACTTGTTCTGCTGGATCTCAGTGCTACCTTTGATACAGCTCATCACAGCATGTTAGTACAGAGACTGGAACGTCATTGAGATTAAAGGAATAGCACTAAACTGGTTAAAATCATATTTATTCGACAGATTCCAGTTTGACCGTGTTAGTATTGATTCTTTCACTCACACCAGAGTTGGTTATGGAGTTCCACAGGGTCCTGTGTTAGGACCAATGTTATTTACATTGTATATACTCCCCTTAGGAAATATTATTCGGAAACACTGCATATATTTCCACTGTTATGCAGACGACACCCAGTTATATTTATCTATAAAGCCAAATGAAACTAAACAGTTGGTCAAACTCTGGACATGTCTGAAGGACATAAAGGTCTGAATGACCTGTAACTAGCTTCATTTAAATTCAGACAAAACAGAGGTTATTGTATTTGGCCCTAAACATATCAGAAACACACTATGGAACCAGATAGTTACTCTAGATGGCATTGCCTTGGCCTCCAGTTTTACTGTAAAGAACCTTGGAGTTATTTTTTAACAGAATGTATCATTTGACTCACATATAAAGCACCTCTGTAGAACAGCCTTCTTTCACCAACATAATATTGTCAAAATCAGAGTATCAGAGTGACGCTGAGAAACTAATCCATGCATTTCTAACCTCTATGCTGGACTAT
>NW_007578819.1:28612-64115 GCF_000690725.1 Stegastes partitus | reverse complement strand
TTGTTGTCATATTGTTTGTTTGTAGTATTAGTTAATAAATGTTTCATCTATAATTATTATTAGTTACACTGTGTATTTTTTCTTTTTGGAACTGGTGTCATGACCCTCCAGCCTCAGGCCCAGCCCTTGCCTGTCTCCCTCTTTTTCTCTGTCTCTTCTCCGTCTGTCTCTCGCTCTCTCTCTCTCCGCCCCTGTGCATCTCGACACTAATCAGGACAATCACCCTCAGCTGCAACTCTGGACTCACCTGCCCACAATCACCACTGCTCCTATAAAGACTCGGTTCATTCCACCACAAGCCGCCGGATCACAGACATTCCATTTTGCATGTTTCTGCCAGTCTCCACTTCGTCTCTACCTGGATTCCCGAGCCTGTCTGCCCCCTCTGTTTTCCCTGTTAGTGTGAGTTGTCCTGGTTTTTGTAGCTTAGAATTCGTTAGGTTTTTTCCCCCCTCCATTCTTTGTTGGAGTTTTCTCTGGTTTTTGTAGTTTCATCCTTTTTTTAAATTCAGTCTGGTTTATTTCGTTCTGTTTCCCACTCTGTTTAGTCTGCACTCTTGTATTAGTTTTCAGTTTTGTTTCTGTCTTATTAAATCCTTTTTTGCACTTAACCTGCCTGTCAGCCTGATCTGTGTCTGCACCTGGGTTCCCTGATTGCCTTCCGTGACAACTGGAGGTCAATGAAATCAGAGTTCACGTCCTCTGATTATAAGACAATACAAGAAGATTTGATAATTTATTCATGTTCAATCAAAAGGTTGCCGGTTCGCGTCCCGGTGGGGGCACCGGAATCTTTCTGCGTGGAGTTTGCATGTTCTCCCCGTGCAGCGTGGGTTCTCTCCAGGTTCTCCAGCTTCTTCCCACAGTCCAAAAACATGTTGAGGTTAATTGGTGATTCTAATTGTCCGTAGGTGTGAATGTGAGTGTGCTTGGTTGTCTGTCTCCCCGTGATAGACTGGTGACCTGTCCAGGGTGTCCCCTGCCTTCACCCTAAGTCAGCTGGGATAGACTCCAGCCCCCCACAACCCTAGCGATGGTGATATATAGAGGTTTACCCTACACAATGCTGTTATGCTACAGTATCCAAAAATCGTTGTTGTTGTATTGCCAGATTTTAGAGAATCTGCTTTGCACAGTTATGAAACGGCATCTCTACTGCCTGTATTCTACGGTGAGATTCATGTAAAAATATAATTTTATAAGAGAAAATTTCCCTTGATATATAGGCCAAAAGTAAAAATCTGTAAGTATTATATGAAATGATGGAAAATCTGAAAAAAAGCGTAGCCTGTTCTGGGGGAAAAACAAGATATGGAATATATGGCTAGTCTTTATAATTATGATGATAGAAGCAAAAAAAACTAATTACTCTAAAAATATCCTTGAGTACACCAGATAAAAAAATAAATAAAAATCTTTGTTCCACTTACAGTTTGCCAGTTAACAAACAGTTAACTTCAGACTGCTCACAGTCGGTTTAGTCAGTCTGTGTGTAATTATCTAATCTCCCAAGTTTCTAATATTACTTAATCTATCTTTGCTGGACTTACATGTTAATTGCATCTCATCTAAGTTAAGCATCTGACATTCATGCCCCCTACTTACATTCCATTGATGACTCCATCTGGGTTGAGCATGGGGATGATCTTGAAGACAAATGCCTCCCTCAGACTCTGGGCCACCAGGTCACTGCTGCACAGAAACTCCAGGGTGCCCTTCATCACCCAGCTGGCATTAGACTCACCGGGATGCACACGACCTGTCAGCACAATACAGGGGCGATTACCTGCAGAGAGAGAGAGCGAGAGAGAGACATTCCACATTGTTAGTGCATTTCCTGTGCTCTCTGGTATCATTCAGTTATCCTGACCATGTCTTTAAGTAAAGCTGTGCTAATGGTGTGTCCTCTTCACCCACCATTACAATCTGTTTAGCTTTGTCAGTGACGGTGACAGCCGGGCAATCATGTCATCTTAAGAGGTTATTAGTGAAAATCGTAATGTTGTGAAGGGCCATAATTAACGAGTTTCTGAGTGTCAGTGATTTTATTATACGTGGTATTCAGAGAGCAAGCCAGCAGATGGTAGAGTGTCAGGGCTGTTTAACCCTTTATAGGGCACTCTTTGAAATACTTGGAAAATGAAAATTTCAACCCGAGAGTGTTATTGAAGGATATTTCAAGATAGTTTTACTTTTATGACTTAAAAAAAAATGTTGCAAATCAAGATTAATAAAGCTACTATAGACGGTAACTTGCCCGTCTACGGTTAAAAGAAAAAGTAACAAACTGCAAAAAACATTAAATTACAAACATTTTAGTTTGAGGTAATGGTACTTACACAACCAGTAACAAAGTATTTATAAAGTGTTTGGCAAGTTCATTTAGCAACATTTATCTTGGGGTAGTGGTTTTGGCACTAATTTCAAAAACTAAATCAAAGTGGAGTTCAATACAAAGCAGTAACAAAGTGTTTATAAAGCGCCTGGAACATTTGTTTAGTGACATGTTTCAAAATGTAGTGATATGGGCACTAATATAAAATACTAATCAAAGTGCACATGGTTCTTCAGCCTCAAGGAGAGGCACAAGGTGGACATACTGAACATCCAGAGAAGTTACCAAATATGGTTACTTTCCCCATAAAGAGTAAAGCTCATTTACAGGTGGTAGCTAAACAGACACTTAGGAGGATGAGCAGTGTGTGGATAGATAATGGTCTGTCCTAGTTCATTGTCTATAAGTGAAAACATTATTGTATTTTACATTACAGTATTTGCAAGCAATTGTTTGAACTCCTTGGACATTTAAGGATAATTTACTAGTACAGTACATATAAAATAATTCAAGTTCACCTTGACTTGATTTAGAGGCAAGGGAAACAAACAACTGTTAAGCAAGTCTCAGCTTTATTTAGAACACACGGAGTGCCTTTTTAATTCAGAACTGCTGCACGTTTTCTCTCTAAATAAAGTGCCTTCAAAACACTGGATAAACTGTTTGTTTCAAAAACATGTGCTCAGTTGTATGTATGCTTGTATTTCTTGATCAGGTAGTTTTTTTTTGTCTCCACATTCTTATATATCAGCAATACTTAATACACAAATTACATAAATTATCAGAATGATAGACAGTGTCAACCATTACCAGAAAATGTCCCTTCAGAAAACACACACTTTCAGACATACAATGAGGTACATTGTAAATCGTCTGCATTTACAGAATGCCGACCTTAGTGGTGCTCAAAGCGCTTTACAATGTATTTCCCATTCACACACCAATGGTGACAGAGCTGCCATGCAAGATGTGTCGCCTGCTATCAGGAGCAACTTTGGGTTCAGTGTCTTGCCCAAGGATATCGACATTTGGACATGAGGAGGGGCTGAAGATTGAAGCACCAACCTTACGAGTAGTGGACAACTGCTTTACCACCTGAGCCACAGCTGCCCAGGTCAAATAATATCATCAGCTTAGTAATTGTGAATTTTGAAGTGAAAAGCTGGATCTCAGAAAACGAAGCTGCAGTGACACCATAAGTTTGCTAAACCCATGTTATCCCAACCTCATGTTGCAATGTTTCAAAGAAATGTTTCAGGAAAATTTGGTGTTTTTTTTTTTTTTTTTTTCCTTTTAGATTTTAGTAGCTTTTGACTGTTCAGTGGGGATGAAGTCAGGTCAGTCCATGACAGAGGGTGGAGTATGTCTTGAATGGAGTGCTGCTTGTCCTTGGTCAGGGTGGAGCTGATTCAGTACAGGTGTCTCACACTGGACTTGTGTTTGTTTCATCGCGGGTTTGAGACACTGGAGTATCATTCTCTCTCCTGTTGGTCTCCTTACATACACACTTCTGTTACTAACAATTATCTCTAACTGGAATTCATCTGTAAATATCTCCAAGTGTTTGGCCTTGTTTCCTCTTGTGAAAAGTGGTTGAGCGACTCCCTCTTGTCCTCTGACACATGACCAGACAGCGTTTTTTTTGACAGGACATCTGCTGATTTGTGGTAATCAGGTGATAAAAACAGCTCTGTTGTCCTGTTTTAGACACAACTGATTAAGACACACAGTGTTTTGGAGCTCCATGCAGGGTTCCCTTAGAAAATTTAAGTCCAGCCCTTTTATTTCTTTTTTTTTTTTTTTTAGGATTTACTGCTGAGAAAGTCCCTCTTTATTCAAAATAACCATCTGACACTCTCACTTAGTTTTGATATCATGTTTCACCACTATCACAATGCTATTAGAGGGCAATGCTCTGCTAGAAAGTTGATGCAAAAGTCATATTTACAACAGGTAACGATGGCTGGAGCCTTAGTTAGTTGAACAAGCCTCTGATGAGTCGATCAAATTCACCTGAGTACCAGCTGAACACTGAACGAACTAATGAACAGGTACAACTCAAAAAACTCCGACCTTTGTCCAACAGAATTAACATGATCACTGTCCAATTAATAGCGCAGAATCTGGAATATGTCCTCTTTAGTTTACTTGTCAGAATCTCTTGTGTTTGTGTTTCTAAACCCATAAGCATTCTGAATACTCTTTGGTTTAAAATTGTACAGATTTTTGATGCACACCTCAATGGTTCTATCCCACAGTATACAGACCCTTTCCAAAAAATTAGAATATCATGGAAAAGTTGTTTCATTTCCATAATTCCATTCAAAAAGTTAAACTTTAAAATTCCTGTTTTCGTGGATTTTATGAGCTGGCAGCCCAAATTAGGTAAAAATAAACAGCCCTGAATCTATAATCTATGAAAGTTTTAATTTTTGAATGGAATTATGGAAATTAAACAACTTTGTCATGATATTCTATTTTTTTTTGGAAAGGGTGTGTATAGTGGCAATAAAAGGACATGTTAAAAGTGTAGCAGCATTCAATTTGAAGGCTTTCAAACTGAAATACAGACGGATGGAAATTTTAAGGAAAAATTGGAACAAATATGAGTAACAACAGAACAAATGCAGATGCTTCCACATGGGTGCACTGACTCTTGAGCCAAAGTATGAATCAGTTTTAAGCTGTTTGTGAAGGGCTGTGAGGAGTGCAATACAAGTGGCTTCTCATACTACTCTTTTGAAGAGTCTTCTTAAGCCAAAATGTGGACATTGTTGTCCTCAGAAGAGGCTCACTTGTCCTTCAAATGTAGGTGGAGTTGACTCCTCTGTGCTGTGCTGTGCTGTGCTGTGTTGTGCTGTGCCGTGCTGTGTGCTTGTGAAGCGGCTGTTTTCTCTCTCCAATCTGTGCCTTCCCCACTGAATCAAACTACACTACACTGCTCTACTTATGCCTAAGTGTTTAGTCCTGAGGGTGGTTAAGCTTCTGCCTCAGCATGTTGCTTGGCTTTAAGCAGACAGTAATGCAGGGTCTGCAGCATAAGTAATAACACTCTTATTCCGCTGATAGTTCTTTTCCTTTCTGTCTGTTTTGTGTCTTTTTTGTGGTACTGACAGAAGTCCAGTTTGGGTAACCACGTGTTTTAAGTGCTGTTTGTGCTCCTTCTGCCTCCTCTCTGTCCTCGTGGGCACATTCTGATTGTGCTTTTGTGGTTAGTGATGATTAAAAAGTGAATGTTCACCTGTGTGTTTTGGATTTTGTGTATTGTTGTTGAGGCTCCTCACATCTCCAGTGTAACCTGCGCAGTGTAAATAGGCCAGACTATTTTCTCTGACATCTTCCTGAACAAACTTGATGTTGTGGTCCACTTCAGTGATGTTTACTGTGAAGGCCTCCATTTCCTGTATTTTGATTTGGACCCTGTAGTTATCCATGTACAAGATCAGCGGGTGAGAGCAGCTTCTGGTGAGCGATCTATGCTCTGTTACATACATCTTTCAGTTCAAAACTGGTCACTATTAGAGACACCAGTAAGCCCATGGCACATCTCTTTGTAGAAATGCTCATTATATTGGAAGTAGGTGGTGGTCAAGCAGAAATTATTCATCCCCATACCCCAATCTGCCGTGAAATTGCCACCTGCCATGAAAACCACTGACAGGTGAAGTGAAAATCATAGTTACATACAGTGTATCTTGTTACAATGCAGTGTTCTGCTGGGAAACATTGGGTCCTGGCATTTATATGGATTTTACTTTGCAAGTAGCTTCATCCTTAATGCTGCTCCAGACCAAGCACACCCCCTCATGGCAACATACTCTCAATGTGGAGTGGATCTATTTTGTTGCCCTATGCAGTTCACCTCATTAATGACATATTTCAACTCACTACTTTTTCACTTCATGAAACTTTCCCCTGCAGGACTTCCGGTCACCCCATCACCGTGAATGGCTGTGCTGTGAGAGGGCTCCTGAAAGGACCTGAGCAATTAGTGATTTAACCCCGTTTAAACGATGTAAACAGTTAGATAACTGTGAAACAAGAAACAGGGGAGAGAAGTACACTACAACCTGCACACGAAATTGAACAAAGAGTGAGCGAAACAATAAACTCGAGTGGAATTTGTGAGCGAGCATTAGTGGCTTAGGCTGATAAGCAAAGCTAAGCGAGTCAACAGTAATACGTGGAACTAAATTGCGAGCCAACTTTTCCCCTGCATGACACGCCCTCCGCCTTTGGCTCCACCAAGTGGAGCAATTTTTCTTTGGCTTCACCTTTTTCTGTGCAACAAGCCAGAGGGACGAGGGACCAGGTGTTGTGTATCACAATCAGCTGATTGCTCCAGCTGTGGCGAGGCGTGGCTTGCCATTCACTCTCAGACCTGCATGCAGTACTTAAGACGCCAGCAAACTACAAGTCAACCCTGGATTGTAGTAAAACCCAAGTTAGTTTGTGCTTGTTTGTATACGCTGCTCATTGTTTTGATTTTGCTTCTAACTACACTCTCCTGTGCTCCAGTTTTCGCCACGCTCGCTGCTTTCTGAGATCCACCATTCATTCCCTCCTCCTCACCGTTGGATTCAACTGGCTCCCATAACCTCTATGTCCCTCCGCTGAAGTCATCTGGTCCTCCTCCGTCTCCTCCAGCTTCTCCACCCTAGTTCTCTGTACTGTAGTTATACTTATCTCTCGCCTGCTCAACCAGTAGTTGTTATTTATAAGTTTTTTGATTAAATTCGTAAGTATTGTTCGTCGTCCTTTAGAGGACGTTTTGTGATATTTTAAGCAGTAAGTATTTGTTGCAGTAGTTAGTTCTCCGGTCCGTTAGGGGACCTCAGTTCGTCATTTTGTATTGTTTCATTATTTGTAAATAAATTGTTTCATAGTATTCACTGCTTGGTGGTCTTTTGTCTGCGCCTGAGCCTATGTTTGTCAAAACTGTGACACTGCAAGCCAAAAAAGTACTGTAAGTTGTTCACTGCTCAGGACACATTAGACTATTTACATTTGAAATTTGTCTGATTTTAGACCACATTTCTAAACAGTGGCTTCACTGTCTTTGGATCTAATTTTGTCCAGTTTCCATCATCTTTGTAGTGCTGTCTCTGGTGAACCAGTTTCACTGTTACTTTACACACTAACAGGATAGAAAACGAAAAATTATGGATGTGAAACTGTGACTTTAGAACATCACACCAAACAGAAAGAGCACAGTTACTACTTTGGGACACATAGATGCTTTTTCATCACCATCTGCATTTTATTTTATTTATTTGTTTTACAGCTGTGAGTAGTTTGTATTTTTGGGGGGGATATCCACATAGATCACACTGAAAAATCTGTTATTTGTTTGTGTGTTGTTTGTTTATACATTTTTAACTCTGTATACTGAATAATTTGTTCTTTTATTCTGACACCTTTCCAACACTAACAGATTACAGACTCAAAATCTGCTAGTTAGTGAAGTATGGACATTGGACAAGCATGTGACTTGAAGGTTCATTCTAGGTTATTAAATTGCATGTAACTAATGTGCCACTTTCCCAAAGTTCTAAGCATGGGAAACATCAGACAATCATTCATCTGTTCTACCATTCTGGCATTTTTGTAATGATTTACACTGCTGACACTGAAATACTGGAACATATGAATTAAATGTCATCTGGTACTGCACAGGATTATACTGTCAGTGAATCTATGCACTGCAGCAACAGTGTGAATTAAAGGTCTAATAGACGTCATGTCTTTCAGCAGGTCTCTGTGAACATTTGGACCTTAGAAAGCTCATCACACGCTGAAGCCTTGTCAGGACAGAACAAACTGGCACAGCCTGTGATGAGCTGGCATGACATGAAGGTATGTCCCACCCTGTGTAAAGGGAGACAACAGCTGAGCAACAGTCACATAATGATCCAGCAATAATGTCAACAGATTGTTATTACAGGAACGGTCACTTCCACCTTCGCATGTGCAATGTGTGCTATGTGACCTAGCAACCACTGTCTGCACAAAACATCAACAGTAAGAGCCATGGAGCCACTAGAAGTCTCAATAAAGAAAATAATAATTGTGCAAATAAACTGCATAATGTAAACATGTGACCAAAGCACAAGTTCTGTGTTGAAATATATCCCCCATCCTGTGCTGTATCCTCATACAGTCAAGGATGCATTAATACTTCAATAGGACAGTGTCTCATGTATTATCTGTTCCCAATGGCAGATGGCTACCTACTGGAGATGCACATTTCTGATACTGATTATTAATCTGTGCTTTCATTCAGTAGGTACAAATTACATCACCGAGACATTTCTTTAATTCACTATGTTGTAGCTAATTGTCAAATTGACAGATAAATACAGGATAGAGAAAGTGAGAAAAAAAAAACAAAGTGAAATGAAAAACTAACTCCAGACAAAAAGAATGAGAGAGCAGTGCTACAGAGAAAGACAGTGTTTTATAATTAGCAGCTTTTCCTAAAGCAGCTGTGTTTACTCTCAAAGCCATTTGATTTGAGACAAGATGAGTGAGGTTGGAAGTAGCCTACTTTGTCCATTCCTACTGAAGAACGACTTATATCCATAAACATCAAAAATGCCAGTGTCATCATAAAGTACTGTTACCACAGATTGGGAACTCAGACTCTTACATGTTTATATATGTCAATGACCTTGAACAAAACTCAAATTCAAAAATGGTTTTCACTAAAATTAAATGAAGTCACAAGTTTTTGATCCAGTAAGGTGGCCTCTTAAGGATAAAGACACTTGCTGCTCTCCACCCACTGCCTGTAATTAGAACTACTACTTATTTGCATACACTGAAAGGTTTTTAATACAAACTAGTACTACAAGCAAACAAAGAAATCATAGCTGGGAGTTTCACCACTACCACAGTAAAACAGCACCTTCTGTCATGCCATCCACCTCTGTTGAGAAGCAGCCTTTCCTCTGCCTGTCCTTCTACCTCCTTTACTTTTCCTTTCATGTGGATGTGAGTGAGGTGTGTGAGCTGGTATGTGTGTGTTACCTGTTCATTGGATAATCAGCTGAGTAAGGAGTGGCTCACCTGCAATCAATCACCTTCTGCCATATAAGATGGGCTCAGAACCCCACTTAATGCTGGACCTCTGAATAACCCATGTTCTCCCCGTCACTCCCTGTATCATCTGCCTCCTGTGAAAGGCACGGCTCACTCCATACTCTGGACCTGGTTCACCTCTGATTACCTTCACTATCCACACCTGGCAAATTTAGCTGCATGAGAAGCCATTTCTGCCTCACCGCACACATGCTGTGCCCACATTTCGTTTAGCAGCTCTCCAAACAAAACTCATTGTAAAATGCTAATGTTCTCCCCCAAGCAGACTGATTAAATCGTGTGAGCGAAATACTAATTTATCTTCTGACATGACTCCAAGTTGAGCATAGTGTTTGTCTCACACTGACATCACTTCTTTCAAAGCTAATGAAAGAGTCTTGGAGGAACTTCAATCAAGAACCAAGAAAACCGACTGTCATGAAACACAGTGCTGTGAAAAACTGTTAGCCCCATCCTGATGTCTTCTATTTTTGCACATTTCTCACAATTAAATGTTCCAGATCAAACCAATATATATAGGTATATTTGATATGAGAAAAACCCACAATTTTTTTTAAATGATTCATTTAAGATCTATTAAACCTATATTACCTATGTGGAAAAAGTCATTGTTCCCCTAAACTTAATAACTCATTGGGCCACTGTTGGCAACAACAACTGCAATTTAACGTTTACAATAGCTTGTGATCAGACTTTTACATCACCATGAAGGAACTTTTGCTGATTCTGCTCTGCCGAATAGTTTTACATTAGATGTTTTCAAGCATGCAGTGCCTTTTTTAAGGTCTTGCCAGAGTATGTCAAAAGGGTTCAAGTCCAGACTTAATTTTGTTATTTTTGAGCCATTCAGAGGTTTGATCTGGGTCATTGCCATGCTTCATAATCAATTTGTGCAAGAACTTTAGATCATGAATTGATGGGTGGATATTTTCCAGGAGGATTTTCTGATGGAGAGCAGAATTCATGACTCCATCAATTATGACAAGTCGTCCAGGTCCTGTGAAAGGAAAGCAGCCCCAAACCATCACACTACCATCACCAATGCTTCACTGTTGCTACGATGTTCTTCTTATGGCAATGAATGTCAACTGACTTTCCTCCATCCAGTTCCCAGAATATTACTGATTTCAGGAATAGCCTAGTGAAGAGGAAGAAGGTTTGTTTTTTGTTTTGTTTTTTTTGGGGGGGGGAGGGGGATAGATCAGCTCCCACCTGGGCTGATATGATTTTATTTCTTTTAAATCAAATGAAACAAACGCCCTCTAAAAAGTAACTTGTGCCATACCTGGCTTCAATGAACAATGATGATACACTCGCTCTCATTTAACGTTTCTTTTATTGTTTCTCATGCTCATTTTATCTATAGTGGTCATTCATTCGTAATCGTGAAGATGCATGATGCACTGAATCAAGATTACGTGAGATGGAGGACGCTGCATGCATATACAATATGTCACCATCATTAATCACAGACAAGAAAGTAGCTTCCACAAGTTTTCTCTTTGTACTGACAGTAAAGCAAGACTTGTTTCTAAAACAAAAGCCAATCTTCACTTTAAGCTTCCTGACTGAAGTTGTAATGTGTACATTAAATGAAAGCTTGTCAGCTTGCTTTGGTGAATGAGACAGTGAAGTGTGTTAATGTTGGGAGCAACAGTCCTATTTCTGCTCATCAGTCCCCTGTTTCTGGCAATCATGGCAGGAGCACCATCTGTAACAACAAGGTTGACTTTTTCAAATGACAATCAATGCTTTTGAAATAGCTCCTCCAGTTTACCAAAGATAATAGCACCAGTGGTAGTGCCATCCAGGGGAAACAAGTTCCTCCAGAACAGCCACCATGCACTACTTAAAACCCTCAGCATTTGTAAATGGCTTGTTATGCTTGGAGAGTACCCAGACAGCCTGCAGAGATGCACTTGTTGCCCTCTCTTGTTCAGTTGAAGTTCAGTTAATAATTCCACTTTCATGGGAGTATTGAGATTTTACAGCAGCATTTTTTTCTTCTGATGGGCCTCTCACTGTTCAGGATTTGACTCCTTCAAGCTGCAATAGCTACAAGTTCAAGTAAAGAAATGTATGACTGGGGCGCCCCGGTAGCTCAACCGGCTCAGACTGCGTCCCATGAACAGGGGCCATAGTCCCTGACGCAGCCGTGGGTTCGACTCCCACTCATGACCATTTGCTGCAGGTCTCTTCCTGTTCTTCTCCCTCCTTTTCTGTCTATTTCTACTGCTCTAAAAAAAGGCAAAAATCCCCAAAAATATATATATAAAAAAAAAAAAGAAATGTATGATTGTGATCATGGAAATGTCCACGATTACGGGACAGAAATAAGTTATTTAAGTTCAACATAATCTGCAACATATGGCAAAGCTGACCATTTACTCTGCAAGAAGCCTCAAAATAGCAGACCATGGATCTGTATAGGAAGGGTTTTCCAAGAATCAACAAATACATTTTCTCACATGCACACATTTACTGTAATGTTAAAAATGATTATTCAGAGCAAAAACAGCTGTTCATGTGACAATAATACTGCTTTCCTCTGAGACGTTGAATCATTACACAAGCTCATACTTGGCCATTTGACTGTTGTATAATAAAATAAATAAGTGTTGTGAGATCAAGCAGTTATTTTCTTTCCTGAAATGCTGATTGTGGTGGAGCATTTGCAGAAAAATGAGACAAAAGATAACTGGCTCATCGCTAAGTATAGATGCATGGTGTGTACGAGGAGGGGACAATATTATGCTAATGGGGATACGCTATGATGAATCTCATATGATTTTCTCCCAAACAAATTATTTCTTATTTCCAAAGGCTAAGGATCACTGACTTTCAATTAAAGACTGAAATATAAACAAAGCATTGAATATCTATCTCGGTCAGGATGAATGGCCTGATGTCTCCTTTTTTTCGACTCACATACACACCAGTACACTACACACACACACATTCCATTGACTTGCTCTCAAACGTTTGTCTCCCTATTTGTATGTATGATCACCACCACTCTGACACTTTATCCTGGCTCATCACACGCATGCATGCATGCACAGTAGTACTCACGCAGCTGATGCAGGTCTTTCCAGCCCTTGCTTGCAGGGCAGGCAGTGATGGTGACCAGTGGACAGGGGTTTCCAGCCAAAGTGCCACAAAGAATCTGCTGCCGGAAAAAAACCGTGGCAGGATCCACTGACTTCTGCAGCACCTTTAAATGAGCCTGGTAAACACAATACATATATAAGTGCATGTATTAACCCCAAAGGTTCTGAAGCTTGTACGCATACATGCAGTCACAGTGCAGTGTCAAGTGTGAAAACATCATCACCAGGTTTCTTTGTCAAATCTGTCTCAGAAAGATTGTATTAATCTAAAACTAGTTTGCTTTACCAAATACAGGGAAATATGCTGTACTTCCACTACGTAATACAATAAAACTCCTGACAAACTACAGAGACATTAATGGCCAGATACTGCCAACTACTTAGCATTCGTACTGGTATTTTAATAAAAGTTCATTCAAAATCCTAGTCGAGTAAAAGTACAGGATTATCTGCAAAATGTGTTTCAAGTTGAATACCTTCAGAGCGGAGTATGTATAGGGATAATGGTAGGCCAGGTAGCAGACATCCTCATTGTGTTTGAAGGTGATGGTGAAGGTCAGCGTGTAAAAGGTTGTTTTCCTTCTGCCTTGAGCTGGACAAAAATAGTTTCTGGAAAAGAAAAAGAGGGAAAGAAAAACTAAGGAACAGAATACAACAGAAGTGAGCACAGCCCTGTGCAATACCACTTACATGTGAACTGACCTTACAATAATTGCATTGCTTCTAAGCTGAACAGTAGGGTATTGGCCCTATTTTTATTTATTTCATTTATTCAGTTGCTTATTCCTGAAGGAGTTTTGTTGCTTTCTGTAAAATACCCCAAATGTGTTCTATTAGATTACATACTTGGACATGTCGTAATTTACCTGAAAACTCATGTGGAATTGTTATCATGATTGGATAGTCCTCTTTTGTCAAGTTTCTGCAGCATGGGCGTCGTCTTGTCAGCCAGTATTTTCGTTTATCTACAGCCCATTCGTGGTGCCAGTTTTAACTGTAGTCACCCAACCATCGTTTGCACCTCATTCATAATGTCCTTCACACTGTCTGAGCTGACCAGTCACTAGAGTTCCATAGATAAACCCTGTGCCAAGCTTGAAGCACATGCCCCGCTGTTTTTAGAGCTAAATTAAACAAGTAGTAAACTATAGATGCCCATGGTGACTCCACTGTTTCCTCTGATTTTTAGTTGGTCACTGATCTTCTTATATCCTATTTTGTCTTTGAGAAGTCTCACTATCAGGTTTTTGAAGTTTTATGGAGTCATGATGCAGACATACAGATAGATACAGTCCATAGGTCCAAAAGTAAGAAAGTTCTGGTCTTCTCAGATCATTTGGTCACCACTTTCATTCAATTAGACTAGTTTGAAACACACAGGTTTTCCAAGTCACGTCATTTTGTAGCCTGTATTTTTTGCATTTAACTTATCATACCAGTAAATACTCTGCATGTTCGCCTCTAAAGAATGCAGCTATTGAGAGGTAATACAACTTAATTCCTTAACTTGAATTATTCTAAATTTAAGTGATACTGTGTGTTATGTGTAGATAATAGATATATCTCCTGTAATGTCTGAAAGGTCTCTGTCACTGAGAACTGACTGCTGCAGTGTTTTTCTGATGAAACATTGCTTTCATTCAGTCAGAGGAAGAGTCTTTGTAAACTGTCGGTCAATTAACTTTTTTTGGTTGAGGTTTGAGGTGGATCAATGTTGTGCTGTATCTTATATCATTCAGTTACAACAAATCCATACAAGACATTCAAGAAGACAGTTGTAAGAAAAAAACATTGACACAATAATGCTTACTGAAGGGATCAAGTTGCTGTCCTGTACTTTAACTTGTTATGAAATTGTATATTTTCAAGGAATAAGTTGCACTGAGCAGCGTGGGAAATTCACATACAATTTGACTGGATGACTAGCATCTCTTTTAAACATATCTTCATTCTTCATGTTATCTGTCTATTTCACTCATACCTGTAATAACAAATATCCGTTCCAGTCCTGACCCAGCGTGGTTTACCCTCCAGAGCTTCCCTTACTGAGTACAGCACCGGCTGCATTCCTTCAGAACACACACACACACACACACACGCAAGCATGCACGCACACACACACACAAAGACACACACATACACACATACACACAGAGTCAGTCACATGAAACATGTCACATATCAGTCAGTTTCCAATCAACTGGGACTCACTGTCTGTCATTCTCTGTACTAAGCATCCTTATTGTTTAACACTTGGTCTGCTGTGTCATCTCTGTCTGCGCTTCGATCTCTGACTCCCTGTGAAAGTACGGTCTGGCCATGTTGAACTCAGTAGACAGTGAGGCCAGCGCTGACCTAGGACCCCCTGTTGCTAACATACAGCATGCTATTTCTTGTCAGGGAACTTTGTTAAGCCAGCGTGAGCAATTACTCCTCAACCTGGCAAAAAATAATCACTCCTTGTTAAATCAAGTCACTCAGTTAACTGATATGCTGTCTAGTCTTACCTCACAAGTCTCTCAACTTTCCTCTCCCCCACTGGAAGTCACAGTTCAGCATACTAATCCTCCCTCTAGTCAGTCAGCAACTGCCTCCATTCCTGTTTCTGCCTCGGGGTTAAAAGAACCAAAAGTTTTGCTTACTAACTAGTTTACCAAAGGGTTCTGCTAGAGAGTGGGGCGCTGCAGTGTTGGAGAGTCGGTGTGTGGTTTGCAGCTCTTATGAAGCCTTCTACAAGAAATAAAGAAGGTGTTTGACCACCTGGTCAAAGAAAGGGATGCTGGAAATGGATTCCTGTTCCTTCATCAGGGAACCTGCAGCATGGCAGAGTTCGCCATTGAGTTCTGCACCTTGGCAGCTGAAAGTGGATGGAATGACAAAGGTCTTTAAGGGGTTTTCTGAAAAGGAGTAAATGACTCTATCAAGGATAAATTAACATCCAGAGAGGATTCTTCCAGTCTATATCAACTCATCTCCCTGACCATTAGACTGAACAACTGCCTGAGAGAACGTTGCAGAGAATGAACCTTTTGTAGACCACCCCACTACTGGTGTACCAGACCCTCTACACACCCTGTACCTGCCACATCTCATCCATCCGATATGAAACCAGAACCCATGCAAGTAGGACAGGTCCAACTAACTCCCCGGAAAAAAAAACAAAAACAAAAAAAAAAACACAGCAGAGACACAAATGCCTGCCTCTACTGCAGAAAGCTGTGTCACTTCATTGCCACCTACCCTACTCGACCAGCTTAAGGTCCGGCTTACCTTTAGCTTGGGAAACACTGGTGAGCCGAACCTCAATAATTCCCCCTCAACATTTGCAGCTTTCTGCCTCTCTCTGCTGGAAGACACAATCTGTACCCTTGGCCACCCTGATTGACCTTGGAGCCAAAGAGAACTTCATTGATAGCAACCTAGCCAAACATATGCTGATTGCAACTGAGTTCCTGTCATCCCCCCTAGAGGCCTGTGCACTAAATGAATTTCCGGTGGCCCAAGTTAGCAGCAAGACCTTTCAAATTTCCCTCGTCCTGGCTGGCAACCACCATGAGACCATCCCTCTCCACCTCATTTACCACTTAGTCCCTATTGATCCTTGGATGCCCCTGGCTCAAGAAGCACAATCCACATATCGACTCAAGAAAAAGTAATTTCCTGGAGCCCCCACTGTCACATGAACTGTCTCTGTTCTGCTCTGACTCCTGCAACTACCATTACCCCCTGTCCACCGGAGACCATCGACCTGACGCACATACCTCAAGAACATCATGACCTGTCACAAGTCTTCAGTAAGGACTATGCCCTCACACTAACCCCACACAGACCTTATGATTGCGCAGTCCACCTTCCCTTGGGAGCCTCCCTGCAGAGTAGTTGATTATACAACCTGTCCAAACCACAATATGTGGCCATGCTCTTTGGCCTCATCAACAGTATTTCAAAACCTCATCAACGACGTGCTCAGACAACAAGCTCCACCCCTGTGCCTTCTTCTCTCAGAGGTTATCCCTTGCCGAGAGGAACTACGACATCGGTAATCGGGAGCTGTTGGCTGTCAAACTTGCCATGGAGGAATGGGGTCACTGGTTGGAGGTTGCAGATCAGCCATTCATCATATGGGCTGATTCCAAAAACTTTGAGTACATCCAAATGGCTAAAAGTTTGAACTCTCAGCAAACCCGCTGGACTCTGTTTTTTGGAAGTTCCAAGTTTTGCCTGACCACTCAACCTGGCCAGTGCAACATAAAGCTTGACACCCTATCCAGGCAGTTTTCCGTAGAACATTCCTGAGCCTGAGTCTATCCTGCTCCAAACCTGTTTTGTATTGTCTCTCACCTGGGAAACTGAGTCTAAGGTTCATCAATCCCAGTTTCTTCAACTAGATCCAGGTAACGGACCTCCTAATTCTCTGTGCCAGATTCTGTCCAATCACAGGTCCTTCTGTGGGGCCATTCTTCTCATTCAACTTGTCACCCTGAAACCTTCACGGCTCTGGGAGTCCTCTGACCAAGGTTCTCAATGTTCCACCATGGAAATAGACACCCGGGAGTTTATAGCTGCCTGCTCCGTATGTGCCCATAATAAGACCTCCAATCAGTCCAACTCTGGTCTCCTCCTGCCTCTCCATATCCCAAAACAACCATGGTCTCACATAGCCTTGGATTTCATCACTGGGCTGCCATCCTCAAACGACAACACCACCTTTCTCACCATTATTGTCTATTTCTTTAAGCCTGCTCACTTTATTGTCTATGCCCACAAACTACCCACAGCCAAAGAAACCGCCAACATTATGATCAATCAAGTCTTCAGATTATACAGATATTGTTTCAGAATAATGATCTCAATTCACCTCTAAGGTATGGAAGACCTTCTGTACCATGCTGGAGCCACAGTCAGTTTAACCTCCTGTTTCCATCCCCAATCTAATGGCCAGATGGAGCGGGCTAACCAGAAGTTGGAGACCTTGCTGTGTTGTGTCACTTCTGAAAACCAGTCCACCTGGTATTCTCAACAGTCATGGGTGAAGTATGCACACAAGTCATTGACTAATGCCTCCTCTTGCCCCCTTTCAATGTTCCTTGGGATAACAGCCTCCTCTGTTTCCCGTCCAGGAACAGGAACTCTCCCTTCCCTCTGTCCAGGTTTCCTCCAGAGATGTGAGACAGCATGGAGACGGGCCCAAGCAGTGGATGCAATTCCAGGCCAACCATCATCATTGTCCAGCTCCCAGCTATGTCCCTGGACAAATAGTATGGCTTTAAGCCAAGAATCTTTCATTCAGTGTGGAGTCAAGGAAACTCGCTCCATGCTTCCTTCATAGATCCCTTTAAGATTGACCACATCATCAACAGCAGTGCAGCGTGCCTCAAGCTGCCCTCCACCATGCGCATACATCCGACATTCTATGTGCCCCAAATGAAGCCCATTTGAGAAAGTCCTCTGGGCACCCTCTGTCCTTCCCCTTTACTACCCAGGACGGTGGAGAACACACCTGCCTGTACTTTAAGACTGCTCCTGGATGTGCATTGCCAGGGGCATGGTCTCCAGTACCTTTTTGATTAGGAAGGATATGGACCAGAGGTACGGTGGTAGATGCACCAGTACCAAATCCTGGACCCCCCTCTCAACCCGGACTTCAACTGCCTGCACCCAGACTATCTGAATCAGACACCAGGTGGCCTGCCATGCCCATGTTGTGAGTGCTTGTTAGTGGCCAAGTTGTATAGACTGTGTGTTGTGCTTTGCATGCATTTTCTAATGTTACATTTGATCCTGTTCCCTGCTTTCTTAGACTGGTGTTACCTGGTCCTGGCTAGTCTTCACCTAATTAATTTATAGCTTGCTAGATGTTAGATTAGTTTGTACTGTTTGCTATATTTCTGCCAACAATTATCTTTTGTCTTTGTTCAGCTTCCGTAGCTTTATTGCATTATGTTTAATTCCTCAGCCTGTTCGCTAGTAATCAGCTTTGAGCTTAGTTTAGCTTGTACCCCTGTTACTAGTCATTGCTGCTCTCATTTCCCTTCCCTTATTTTGTTGAACAATTATACTCTCTGTAATATCTTTATTATTTAACACTTGGTCTATTGTGTCATCTCTGTCTGCTCTTGGGTCTCCGACTCCTGGTGACACTGTCTCAGTATTCTTTATGTAATATAAAAATAAAAACTTAAGGCATTTGTATTGCCATCACAACTGTATATATAAATATAGACAAAATCCAAATAACACCACAGGGACAGACACACCAAAGGCTGACACTGTCCTATATGTTCTTCCATTATTGGGAGGCAGCACACAACACCAATGCCAAATGGCTGTCAACCTAAAAGCAGACCACAGCAACCCTTCAGAAGAAGGAGTCATCATCACCAAGGCAGATATCAACAGTAAGTCTCAGGTATGCAGAGCTGAACAGTACTGGGACCTTACATGGTCAGCTCCTACTGGCTGAAGAGGCAACATGATTGCCTGCAGCAAAAATGAATCATCTGCTAACAACAGGCACTCTCCCAGACTGGCTAAGACAGGAAAGTAGAAATAGAAAATGGCGCATGCTCTGCTGCGACAGCACGGACCTAAAAGCTTGGTGCCTGCAGTCATAGCTGCCTTAAATAAAATTCCCCGCTGAGCATCCCCGTACTACGTTGTACTACATTGTCATGTCTTTCATACTATTTCATGTTGTACATTGTGTTGAAATGTTATTCTGTTTGTGTACCCTTATGTGGGATTCTGTGTAGTTTGTATTGTCATGTTATGAGATGGAAGTCAAGGGCTGGTTTGTGGAAAAGAATTTCCCCCTGGGGACAATAAATGTCTAAGTCTAAAGTACAATCCTGATCATGAAAGGTCTCCACAAGGGTACAACACCTTAAAACTGCCATCCAATAACCTGCTTCTCCTCAACATGGAAACTTTTCACACCCATCATAGCAGTTAGGTTGAGAAGGCACATGGCTCAGCAGAAATGCATCGGAAACAATACTAAAGGGTCCAAGTGCCAGCTACTGCTCCACGGAGTAATCACTCAAAGCTTTAAGACTAGGCAGAATAACTTCAGGAACTTAAAAAACATAATGTGGCTGTGGAAAACAACACTGGAAGCCTACTCCAAGGCCATTGCACAAGTCACCAATAACTGAAGCATTTACCAGTGTTTCTACTGCTGTGTTGCAGAAGTCTGAACTAAAGAAAATGTTTTGGTCTCTATAGATATTTCCCTAATCAGAGTTAATTTTTATATATTAGAATTTATTCATGTTTTTAAGTAGCTGTGGGGAAAATAAGCACCTAGTTACATAAATGAATCTCGTACAATGCGTGATGGACTACAATTCCATCGCACATTGCCCCAAACAATTTTAAATCCTTATCATCTGAGTTAAATTACAACTCATTTTACATATTAAATGAGTTAATTGATTCATGTGAAAACACACACACCACCCTTCTCACCATAGTTGAACTGGCTGTTGCTCTTCTCACAGTTGATGACATTGAAACGATAGGGGACGTCCGCTACCATGTTACTGACTTCAAAGTAAAACCACTGGGTGTGCTGGGAACAGTTAGCATCTGCATTCAATATGAGGTCATATTCACACCTAAAAGAGAAGACACCATAACTGTTGTTTGTTCAGTGTCCGATTATGACTCACTGACTTACCTACAGCTAATGTTCTAAATACAGACTGTGAAGAAGCAAGAATATTACATCTACTTTTTCACTTTAAAACAGATTTACTTCTGCTACACTGACTTGTTTGTCTTTGCTAAAAATGTGTGCAAGAGGTTGCATCAGTGTGAACTTTTGTGTGTGTGTGTGTGTGTGTGTGTGTGTGTGTGTGTGTGTTCATGCATGTGTGTGTGTGTCTCCATACCTGCGGACCTGAATAGCCTTTCTCAGGTTCCCACATTCAAACTTGGAAAAGAACCTCAAAGAATCCGATTGGCACTGAACACTGACATAAAAGAAACAAAGAGATTGACATCTGGAATTTCAGGAAGATTAAATCTTTACCATTTGAACATGAATAGTAAATGTAAATTCTAACAATGAATTTTGAATGATAATTTAAATTCAATTTTGTCAATTGATAGCTTTGTAAAATTACTGTGTTGTGCTTGCATACCGTGTCTGTTGTTACATACCTGCTGTCTTCTAGGTCAAAGACTAAGCGGTTAATGGTGTCACTGGTATTCAGGAAACGCTGGACATCTTCTAGTACCTTCTGCCTGATAAAGACAAGCATGACCAGGTGTACAATTATTACCACTGCAGATAAAGAATCAGCCTTTTAAACCAAGACCTTTTAAATAAATTGGATGTTACGTTTACAATAAAAGTTGAATTCGTAATCATCTGACATCTGGTGCTGCACTCCCTTCTGTTGTACACTGTAAGTGAAGGATTACTGCACCTAGTCTGACACAAAGTGACCTCCAACAACTTGTCACTTGAGAAGTCTGGTCTTGACTTGGCTTCTGCTCCAACTGCAGGGCATCATGGGATCATTCACCAATTCAACCAGTGTAATAATGACTTTATTTAATAGCACAAAACTGACCAAGTTAATCTGAGCAGTAACATTTGTAATTAATCAAAGCTTATGAAAGAGTAAAAAAAACATTGTAGTAATGATGTCTGGAGTTGATGAATGCATAAACGCTTTTGGGCCCAAATCACATATGAAGTAAAAGGTATTATTTCTAGAGGCAAAGGGCATGATTATGGTTATTTCAGTTTTAGAGTAATTAAGAAAGACAGGACAGTAATGAGGACATTTCTTTACATCTAGACTTTCATGGGACATATAGTTGTGTCTTCAGTTACACCCATCTAACTGTTGCTGCAGTGATAATATATAAGGACACATACAGGTTCTCATCTACCAATATGAGCATATGTGTTTGTTCAGAGTGCACCACCATGCTGGTTGGACAACTACTGGTAAATTTTACTCAGCTCTTTACATGTCCTCTGTGAAAGAAATATTATGTATGATTTACAAATTGTGCAACCTATCTCCATGGCATATGAGCTACATCACTGTTTGTAATACCTTTGTATGTTGGGTTTGCGTGGGGCCATGGGCTCATGTCCTGGTGGTGGGAGATGACCCCAGAAATCAGGGAAAGCCAGGATGCTGAATCCTGGAATAGATTTGGTTTTGGCAGCTGCAGCACGGTATAGTTTGGGTTCATGGTGGGGGATACACGATCCATGTCTCTCCAATAACCTGTCTATCATGGTGCGGTGGTGTCCTTCCTCTGCTCCCTCTTCATCATCATCCTGCTCATCCCTTTTCTGAACTGAGGGAGTTTCTTCCCTAGAAACAGGAAACAACACATTTACACTGCATGAAACAGAAATCAGGCAAATAGCAAGGTTTAAAGACAGAGGTCAGACCCCAAACAACAGAAACCAAGCAAGCGTCAGTCTCATGGAAATAATGTGACGTTACTGCTGGAGCAGGAAGAAAAGTCAAAGTATAGATGGTTGTGTGACATACACACTCTTCATAAAGTGGCCATACAACACACTGAGCCCACAACATGCTATTCAATGATATTTCTTCAAAGACTGCCAATGCACACACAGATTTCTGCAGATGTTTCAAACCACTGTGCATTTATATATGATACCATTTTCTTTTTCTTATTTTTCTCTACATTATGACCAAATACAAAGCTTTGTCATCAGTTTTCATGATGAAAGGCTGAAAAGGCAGCTTTTTTCTTTTGTGAGATGCAGACACAATAGCACATGTAATACTGAAAACATCACAAAGGCATTTAAATATCTACAGAGACATAAAATATCCACAGACATGCAAAACGATCACAAACAGACTAAAAATCAATTAAAATGATTACAAAGACTTGTGATAAAGGTAAATGTTGTCGATGAATTCTTTCAGATACATATTTTTCCGTAATTACCACTAGTTTGACTAAGGTCTGTCCAAACATACATGCAGATAAAACGGAGGCTTCCAGCTTACGTTGCCTCTCTAATCATGGTCCTACAGCCGGGGCTGGTGCTGAGGACGCTGCTGTGACTGTGGAAATCATGAGCCTCTAACTGGGCAGCAGCTGGAGAGTGAGAGATAGAAAGTATCCCACTGAAGAGTAATGTAGTCAAGCTTACCTAAAACAATCCTGACCAAAACAAGAGTGTACCAAGATTAAGACAAGCCAAAACCAAGACCAAGGCATTGCAAGACTGAGTAAAAATTCCCACTTTACATTACACACCTCTGATAAAATATAAAACATGCAAACCATTGCATTGCACCACTGACAACAGAAGGTATATAATATCTGTACGTAAAATTTGCTGAATTATTTTGTGTATGGGGTGAATATATTTTTGAGGAGTTTTTGTACAGAGTCGAATTGCACTTTTACATACAGCATGTTTTTTTTTGTTTGTTTTTTTTGGGGGGGGAAAAACCACGTAAATCACGGCAATCTTGAATTTCCAAAGACTCCTAAAATTGTAAATTTTCTACGATAAAATCATTGAAACACATCATAGATTTATTATTGGTCTTCTGGAAATATGACAGTTTTAATGGGTCAAAAAAACAACTACGGCAACTTGAATTATTAGATTTGGTGATGTAAAAAGCAGTAGTAAGTACATTTTCTTATTAACATGGTCTTTTACTTTCTCACAAGTGATTAACATTGACTATGCTTGCTGACTCGTCTAAGCCAATTTAAGAAAGGCCCATTTAATACACTCATTAGACTCAGCCACAAACACTACAGTGGAAAAGTCTGAGGAGCTCAACAGAGATCGGCCACAGTAAATCACTTGTTTGGACAAGTCAAGAAAGTCACTTGGAGCCAATTTATAGAAATTCCCAATATAGATCCCAAAATCATCTGTGCAACCAATTGCTTGTAAGTATAAAGTCCTTGGCACAGTTGTGTCACTGCCACTATCAGGAAGAAAACACAAGGTATCACCTGGTGCTGACAGACAATTGTTCAGGATCGTCAAGTCGACCAAGAATCACCAAAAAGCAGGTCTGCAATGAATTAGAAGCTGCTGGGACACAGCTGTCAAGCAGCACCTTAGGGCTGAGGTTTGCTGCAGTTGGGTGTTCCAATACACATTCAAAATGGTAATGAAATGGCTAAATCAGGCTCCAGTTAAGGTTTTAGACTGGTCTCCTTCAAGTCCTAACTTATACCCTATCAAAAACCTTTGGACTGTGATGTAGTCCAAGTCTGTATCAGAAAGCCAGCAAATTTTATTTAACCGTACCAATTTTGTCAGGGTAGTCAAAATACAACCAGAAGCTTGTGGACGGCTACCTTAAGCTCCTAGCAGTCGTAAGAAAGGTCAGTGGGATGTTTACCCAAATATTGTCATTGTTGTTTGATCCAGTAGATTTTATTGTATTTTCTGGAGGACCTATAATAAATCTAAGATAGAACCAAATTACATGTTTGTCTTTTGTGACAAAGACACGCGGGTTTCAATACTTAAACAATAGAAAATTTAGAGGTATAGGAGTCACTGAAAACTCAAGACAAGTATATGTACATTTTTGCTCACATCTGTTTATTTGTTAGTAACTGTCTGATGTTAATGCATTTTTCCCAGCTCTGACCTGGTGTGTGTCCCTTTATGGATATTTCTGTCTCTGTGTAAGAGCCATCTAAAGAGGTGGAAGAATCACTGTTGGGAGTACTCCTCATGCTGTCCCTGCTGTTGGAGCGAGGAGGGAAAGTGTCGGGCATCACTGCTTCGTCATCTGATGATGATGTTGAACTCTCCTCTGGCTCTGAACTCAAAACCAGTTCCTGGAAGACACAAAAGTTGACACACAGTTATTTGATTTACCTAAATGTCTTCCATGTCTACCACAACACCAGTTTTATGTTTCACGCTTCATTTAGTCAACTTTAAACAAACGTGAACATCGAGCAGATGTTTCATTTCATTGTCAAACCAGTCTAACAATTGTGTTCTGTCATTTTAGACCCTGCCTCTTCCACTTGCACACAGTTGCCTCAGTGTTCCCACCACCTGTATCACCTGCTGTCTCCATCTAGTGTACTGTATGTATCAGTCCTGTTTAATTATTCACTTTGCATGTTGTCTTTGGGGGCTGCAAGGTGGTTCGACGATTAACACTGTCGCCTGGCACCTAGAAGATCCCTGGTTCATATGTTTTCCCCATGTTGTATGGGTTCTCTCCGGGTTCTCGGTCTTCCTCCCACAGTCTAACAACATGTTGAGGTTAATTGTTGAATCTAAATTTTCTGTAGGTGTTAATGATAAATGATGTAATAGCACTCGACATGACTGTCAGTTACACGTCCCCCCATTTTGTTACAATACATATAAAGGTTCAGCTTTGTTACTACTATATATAATTGTTGAGCTCTGGCTTTTACTGTCTTAACATGGGTCTTATTTGACGACATTAGTTGCCGGAAACGAGCCGCATTTAGCTTCAGTCCCCCAGTAAACTACAGATGAAGTCAGTGGTCAGGCTAACTGTAGCTAACGTAGCTAGCCTCAGCAAACTAGTCAGCGGCTTCGCTGAGCTACAGAAGAGACACGTCAGCAGTAAGTATAGTTTCTCGATGGTGCCTCTGTAAAAGGTGCACGTGATGGAGACTGGGGCTGTGGCTCTTCTTAGGTTGCGGAGGAAGTACAGACGTTGTTAAGCCTTCCTGGCCAGTGAGGTTCTCCATGATATGCACACCCAGGAACTTGGTGCTGCTCACCCTCAGCAGCACCGTCGATTGTCAGAGCAGCATGTTAGGTGTGCGCTGTCCTAAAGTCCACAACAATCTCTTTCATCTTATCCACATTCTGAGATAGATTGTTGTCTCTGCACCACATGGCCAGGTGGCTCACCTCTCTCCTGTAGTTTGTCTCATCATTGTTGCTGATGTGACCCACTACAGATGTGTCATCCGCAAACTTGGAAGTGGAATTCGTCGTGGACGATGCCCCTCACATTGAAGAATGCAATCAACATGACTTTGACTTTGGACTTCGATTGTCTTGTTTTCTTCGGCCTTGGCGATGCTAGACTCTTCCACTGAAGGCTCTGGTGTCTCCGGGTCATACTCAAAGATCCATGACTCATCACTCTCTCAAGCAAGTCTGGTTCAGTTTCAAGACACTCGAGGATGTCCTGACACACTTGCGTGCTCAGTCCTTCTGGTCATCATTCAGTAGTTTCAGCAGCATCTTTGCGCAGATGTCCCGGTTCATGCCCAGCTCATTTGCGATCAGTCAAACAGTCAACCGACAATGGCCGCGCACCATCAGATTTGCAGTGGTTCCAGCCACTCATTCAATGTGTTCTTACTTTGAAATATTTTGGAACTAACATATGGAATAATCTGGAATATGTTCTTAATTTGCTTGTTCACAGATAAAGTCACATGAGACCTTGTAAATAATGAATCTCTACAAAAAGCGCCAGAATGACATTAACACACAGACACACAGATAGTTGTATAACTCCATAAACAACACACAAACGGATGTGTACCTGGAAGTCATGTGAGAGTTCAGGACAAAGACGGCTGTACTGTGGCAGCAGCTCTTTGGGTCTGTCTGGGTCAGGACGAAGACGAAGTTTGTTCAGGTCACTCTCCAAATCATCATCCTGAACAGAGAAACACACACACACACACACACACACACAGTGATTCATGACAAGCATGTTCCAGTGTTTGCACCAATAGCCAATTTTCGATTCAAAATGGGTATCAGAACCAATGGAGGGAATCATACTGCTAAATATTATCATCAGACATACTTACTTACAAAATTAAGACAAGGACAGCATGTTTAAGTCTTCTAAAATGGCTTCTGAATTCTCCACAAGAGCCTAACTACAGTGGAGTTGCTCTGACTGCACACGTCATGAAAAACAAACCAAATACTGTCTTTCATCACATTTCTAATACTTAAAACTGAAGATGTCACAACAAAAGCACTTTTTGTATTTGTTCACAGCACAAAAACAGATGAACATGAAGAATTCCTCTCCAAGCACGTCTAGCACGACAGTTAACAAATTTTAAGTGAGTACCGTCACCCACTGTTCCAGAGCTTGTAGAACAGGACTCAGTCGTTGGTCCGCCATATTGTGTATTTAGATTCATCATTGACTTGCCAGCATCATGCGACATATCATGTTGTCAATTTTATTTGGATATTTACTGGATATTTATCGGCATCAGTAGTCACAGATATATAACATTCCTTCTGAAGGAGACCAGTGCCAGAATTTGACGTTAGAATGTTACAAGTACCATACATCTAGTGAGAACAGTCCAATTAGCATAAATGGTTTTTCATTTGTCCATTGTTTTTATATGATAAATTAATCCTTTATCTTGTTTTATTTTTTGCCCATCTGATTCTCTTTCTCTTTTATTTTCTCTTTCCTCCACTCCGTCTATTCTCACTTCATCAATTGCTTGCTTTTACTTCCTGGACAAAGATGGTAAGATTTGTAAGTGAGCTTAAAATGTTCTTTCAGGTTTTTCATCTACTCTACCTGTCCATACATCCACTGCCAGGACCGTTCCTTTCCCTTAATTATTCTCAAGACACTTTCTCCATACAGATACCACCTACATTCTATCTTCCTGTTAATTGCCCTCCTCTGTCTTGTCTTGTTTATTTTATCTTTCTCTCTCCTCACTACCTTACCTGCATCGTCTCCAAAATATGATCTATATCCTCTCCTCTCTGGTATTCCCACAGTTTCATCTCTTCAACTAATTTGATTGTTTATTCAGGTTATTATGCAATTTGGTTTTACCTTTGCACTCCTTCCCACTAGTCTTTTGTCCTCATTTTTATGCAAGAGTGAAACAAGTAGAGATCTACCTTAAACACCACTCTTGGTCATTTCAAGAGCTCATGGTCTATAGCCTCACCATTGCCCCACTATTCTCTTTGTACATGCAAAATTGTAGTTCCACCACAATTAAATGAGGAGATAAAGAAGCTCCATTAAATGGAGTGATAACGGCTTGCTGAGCAGACTAGAAGGTGGAAAACACTGATCCAATGTATTGGAATGATGTGTCATGATAACATTAAATGGCACGGTAACACCTGAAACGTGCTTTTAAATGAGTCGGTGTAATAAATATTACTTTTTGTTTTAACATATTTTAGAGGGAGAGTTGTTGTAATTCTTGGCAATCAGAATTAGCAGCACTTTTTCTTTAGCCTACACCAACATATGCTGGGTCACTGGTATACACTGATTACAGGCCTGTCAGTCCCAGCCAACAGCAGCACATGCGGGACTTTGCAGCCAAGCAAAGTGGCATTTATGTCAGCAGCACACAAGTATTACCCCACGAGAACATAGATATTCTGGTAAGCAGACCGAGCGTAGCGGCAGGCTGTTGTGTTGTGATTAAGTAGCATTGGAAATGTCAAGGATTACTAGAGTTTGCATGTGCAGCTGCTCAAATGAGGTGCACAACAAGGCTGAGTCAATATCTTCACTGCATGGATATGATGTGCAGAGCCTGCACAGATTCCTGTACACTTTATGGAAGACATATTGACCAGAGAGACTTTTTGAGGTTAATCTTTCTCTCCAAAAAGATCAACCTCAGTTGAGATTTCTGCTGCTCATTCATCTGTTTCTTATACTTCCGTCCCCTATTTCAGTCTGTCATTTGAAATTGGTTATTACATCGATTCATCATATAAACCCATGCTTTGTTTTTTTTTAAACCCAGTGAAAGACATCATTTATTAAAATTCTGTCATAAGTTACCGCAGCAGGGGAAATCTGCATAGTGATTAACCATATTGTTTTCAAGAGCTTTCAATCATGCCCGACACAAACAGTGAGTTTAACTTGAGTAAATACTATGAAATAATGTTACAGTAAAGCAAAGCTGTCTCCTCTGTCACTGTTTTTTAGACTGTTAGTCTGTGTTTTCATTGGGTTGACTGAAGGGTTGTGTCTTTTAAAATGCTCTTGGCCTTATTTACTCAGCAGTAACTGTACAATTCTTCCAGTGAGGGCAGCCGATAATCTTCTGGGTGGTGGTGACGACCTTCTGGAGTGCTTTCCTCTTGGCTTCTATGCAGCTGGCGAAGTGCACACAGAAAAAATAAAGTAAAGTAAAGTCTCTGCTTTGCCTTCTTCACCATTGCCGTTGTGCTGGTGCTCCAGGTCAAGTCATCCTCCATGCACACACCCAGTAATCGGAAGTCAGAGACCCTCTCCACAGGGTCATATGAAGTGGATGAAAGTCAGTTTTATTCTTCCAGAAGTCTATGATCAGGTCTCCGGGTTTGGTGGTGTTAAGGACCTGGTTGTTGTCTGTGCACCACACAGATAGCTGTTGCACCTCCTCCTGATAAAAGCCCTTATCCCCCCAGAGATGAGCACCACTACGGTGGTGTATCTGCAAACTTAATGATACTGTTGCTGAGGGTGTAGAGTGGGGGCCCAGCACACAGAGCTGTGGGGAGGCTGAGAGCTGAGGACATGTGGGGGCCTACTCTCATTCTCTGGGAGCGATTCATCAGGAAGTCTCTGATCCAGAGGCAGATGGAGAAGGGTAGTCTCAGGTCCATGAGTTTGGTCACCAGTCTGTAGTGGAGGATGGTGTTAAAAGCAGAACTAAAGTCCACAAAAAGCAGACTCTGACTGACTTCTGACCCAGCAGAAAATAGGGGTCAGAAATATTGAAAACAACTTCAAAAGGATTCCACTCACACTGACCAGGCCCCAATTGATACTCGACTCACAGAAGGACAAAGAAGGACAATCACTGGACCATTTTGGACTTCACTTTTTATGTGCAATCATTTAAAGGAACTAAACTAAACAAATATATAAATGCAACACTTTTGTTTTTGTTCCCATTCTTCATGAGCTGAACTCAAAGATATGAGACTTTTTCTATATACACAATACTCTCAAATACTGTTTGCATATTTGTCTAAATCTGTGATAGTGAGCACTTCTCTTTTGCCGAGGTAATCCATCACAGGTGTGGCATATCAAGATGCTGATTAGACAGCATGATTATTGTACAGGTGTGCCTTAGGCTGGCCACAATAAAAAGCCACTGTAAAATGTGCAGTTTTATCACACAGCACAATTCCACAGATGTTACAAGTTTTGAGGGAGCGTGCAATTGGTATGCTGACTGCAGGAATGTCCACCAGAGCTGTTGCCCATGAACTGAATGTTCATTTCTCTACCATAAGCCATCTCCAAAGGCGTTTCAGAGAATTTGGCAGTACATCCAACTGGCCTCACAACCACAGTCGCAGTGTGTAACCACACCAGCCCAGGACCTCCACATCCAGCATCTTCACCTCCAAGATCATCTGAGACCAGTCACCAGGACAGCTGCTGCAACAATCGGTTTAACTAACCGAAGAATTTCTGCATTAACGGTCAGAAATTGTCTCAGGGAAGCTCATCTTTATGCCCGTCGTCCTCACCGGGGTTTCAACCTGACTGCAGTTTGTCGTCATAACCGACTTGAGTGGGTAAATGCTCACATTCGATGGCGTCTGGCACTTTGGAGAGGTGTTCTCTTCACAGATTAATCTTGGTTTTCACTGTACAGGGCAGATGGCAGACAACATGTATGGCGTCATGTGGGTAACCAGTTTGCTGATGTCAATGTTGTGAATCAAGTGGCCCATGGTGGCGGTGGGGTTATGGATGGGCAGGCGTATGTTATGGACAATGAACACCGGTGCAGTTTAATAATGGCATTTTGAATGCACAGAGATACTGTGACGAGATCCTGAGGCCCATTGCTGTTCCATTCATCCACAACCATCACCTCATGTTGCAGCATGCTAATGCATGACCCCATGTTGCAAGGATCTGCCACAATTCCTGGAAGCTGAAAACATACCAGTTCTTGGATGGCCAGCGTACTCACCGGACATGTCACCCATTGAGCATGTTTGGGATGCTCTGGATCGGTATATACGACAGCATGTTCCAGTTCCTGCCAATATCCAGCAACTTTGCACAGCCATTGAAGAGGAGTGGACCAACATTTCACAGGCCACAATCAACAACCTGATCAACTCTATGCAAAGGAGATGTGTTGCACTGCGTGAGGCAAGTGGTGGTCACACCAGATACTGACTGCTTTTTGTTTTGTTTTATGTCATCATCTTGTGCTATTGTATGTGGTTATTGTGTCACTGTCCATAGTTGTTTATGTGCAATTAGTTGATAGATCTTGTTAGTTAATAAATGTACGTAAAACTAAGTCCAGTTGCCTCGACTGTCTTATTGTTTACATTTTGGTCCCTAACTGGTATTGATTCCAGCTACCAAGCTTTTATAAATAACCCTCAATTCAAATAATTTCCCAAATCATTCCTGAGTCTCTTCTTGTCTGCAGTAAGAGGTGTTTCATATGCTGCATGATTATATTTATCTGATCTAAATATTTCACTGGTCAAATATCAATTCGATTGTGTAATAATTCTGCATAAGTATACAAAATCCATTTGAGCAAACATTTACCCTACAGCCTGTTAATCCCAGTCTTTTCCTATTATACCTGCCTATATTTTTGTAATTCTCTCATTTAAAATCATTGTAGTCCTTGAGATTGCTTCTGTTAGGTTAGCTTGGATTCAGTTATTCCCCTTAGTTATTTCACTCTGGTTGTATAAATGAGTTTCTGCTTTTGTAATACATTTCTGTTTATTTGAAATGGTCACTGTCCGTCCTTGTCTGCATCTGGGTTCTCTGATCTACCATGACATCTCTTGACCTCATGTTAGCATCTAGCCACCTAGTATCAGAACTGTTTTAGTCACCCTAAGCCAGATAACTAAAGGTTATCCTTTGTATGTTAAATTTGCTGTGTAATACAGGCCCCAGGGTCTTCTTGAGGACCAAAAGTACTGTAAACACACACACACACTTCACTTACATAATCTCTGTTGTCGTCCTCTTGGTTATCTTCATCTTCTTCAGCATCACTCTCTATACTGCTCTCATCTGGACATGAAGAAAAGAGACAAAATTAGAAAACATGACAATGATTTCAGACACATGGAAAGGGTATAAAATTAGTTCATTTGAGGGCCCCTGTAGACAAAAGATGTCATCAAAATGTAGACTTTGTGCTGGGTTCAAAGCCCAAAACACAGTATGCATTACAGAGCAGACTAGATGGTTTCAACCTAATTATTTGTATTTGTTTCCAATGTAAATATTCCCAAAACATATGTACTGCATTTTATACATTATGTGTAAAAGTTGTCATTATTACTGTCATTGACTTTTAACATACTTACAATACCACTGACTCAGGGCTGAAACTGCTATCAAACATGCTTCAATGTCTTGGCATGGAATAAATACAGATACTTTACCTGACCCTATGTCCACATCAGGAACAGCATGTGGTCTTCCAGGCAGGGGAAAGGTGTATGCAGACTTATCCGATGTCAGTGGTAGAGGAGTTTTAGGAAGACACTTCCTCATCAGCTGCACAGAGGGCTCCACCAAACACTCCGTACTTTTACTTAACAAACATGTCTGCAAACAAACATTTAAAAAAACATAGAAGCAACATGAAAACCCTTAACCAGTTGATAGATGCATCCATAGCAAATGATTGGATTGTACTGTTTTGTACAAAAAGATATGGCAGAAGACATCAAACTCATCTTCCGAAAGTCAGGAATTGTACTGTTAATTCGAAAAATGTGTGTTAATAATATCCACACTGCATGTTTATTATACTTCTTATGCATTTGTCCTGCTCTAAGTAGCTGTTCCATTCCCATTGTGGTCAGCGGTGTTTGTTGGTGGCACAAAACAATTACTTTTATTATAAAAGCTTGGTACTTTTAGGTACACTAAATTTTGTCTTTTTTTACAAGTATAAAATAAAAGGAAGACAGAATTATTTGGCTAACTTATACTGTGTTATCACCCACCAGATTGGTAGGTCTCTAAAACAATGAAATATAATGCAAAACAAAGCTAACGCTGCAGTGTCTATGCTGAAGGGTGTCGACTGGGATAGGTGACAATACAAAGAAAACAGGGCTGATGGATGCTGCTAAATCAAAGAACCAAATAAAACCAAATGAAGGCTAACAGAGTTACGGGAATTATCTAAAAAATAAAACAACTAAACTTCCTAGCCAATCTTAATTACAATAACAACACCTATAACCAACTAAAGAAACTAAAACAAACAAGTGCCTCAAAACACACATTACAAAAAAGCACAGGACAGGAGTAACTTCTAAGCTGAGTTGGACAGCTGCTAACTGGAGTTTTAGTCTTCACCAAGCCTCCACTAACTCCCACATTAAGTTAGAAGCTGCCAACAGAAGCTACAATTTACCAAACAAAACACAATGACACAGACACAAGAGGCACCAGGGCCAACTGTTCACATTAAATCCCAGCCACCCTGACTGAGAGGTTGGTGGCTGATTTATAGTCCAGGTGTTTGGTTTGCTGCAGGTTGACTGGCTGCTACATTAGGTTTGCAGACTGGAAAGGGCTTTGCTCTAAATATCTGGGGCAAGGAATCAGTGGTGGTGCCCAGGACCTCTAAGATGGACCCAGCGTCTCTTAATGCACTCACAGCTGTTGTATTCACCATTGCTATGTGTGCACAACCAACTATATAATTGCACTTGCAACCAACTAGCCATGTGTGAGTCCAACTTTTCCACTGATTTGCATTGCGCTGTTTCAGAGATGTGGTGGAATTTTCTGTTGCGTTGTCCTGGCTGGTCAACAGGGTTGTATTTAAGTCCACATGTATGATGTAGGCTGTTTTCCACTACTTTAAACACTGGGGAACTTGCTGTGAAAAGTATTGGTTATAACTATAGTAATTACTTAGTACTGAAACAAAGTTAAGTTTTCTCAGTCTAAATTGTTGCTAGTGGCAGTCAAAGAAAGAACAAAGAAAGAACAAAGAAAGTCTTTGCTGCCAGACAGAAGCCTGAGATAGATCTGGAGTGTGATCGCAGCTCTTAATTAATAAGATGACACTTACACTAACCTGTGCTTACTATAAATGTTGTGTTAATGGGTAGAGTTCAAGTAGGGGTGTGGAAAGAAAGAGAAAACAAGTTCATGTGACACTGATGACCCTTGCACCTCTGCAATTCCTTTCACGAGACAAGCACTTATGAATGCTGTTAATGTAAACATGTACATGTGATTTACAAAAATACACAATGAAAGGTGACATCATAAGACCAACAAGGTAAAATAAACTGTTTTCTGAATCAGGACATCTCCGAGTGCATTATTCAGTTTATTCAGCTGTTCAGTAGGCACGTAAAGTGGTTGCAGTCATGTTATAGGTTAGATTTATAAGTAAGTTGACTGAACACTGACTTATGTAAGTGCACGGTGAACTAAAGTACCCAGCTCTGAGCAATGATTTATATTTCAAAGAAGCTAGTCTGATGATAAGTTTTGTTGAGCATCTTACTGCTGATTGAATCCACGTGTGTCAACACCACCGACGGTTCACCAAAAAGTACTGTTACATTGGTTTCCATATCTATAATAATAAGAATCAGTTATAAGGAGGAGTCATGCTGGCCCAGTGAGTAGGATGTATACAATATACCTACAACAGTATTTCAAATTTAATGTTAGTAATGTTGTAATGTTAAATGTTGGTTTCACATTATGCAACCTGACGATGTAAAGCAGTATATAGAAAATAGACATAATGGATGTAACCTCACTTCTGGTCCATATGTCTTCATATATGTTCTTGTGATACATTAGACTTCACCATTTGGGCAAAGATCTTTGGTGTTGATCTACAAAACCCTTGTTTTTCTACAATGATGGCTTTTACAATGATGAAGGCCACTTGTATCTATGCAGGTATCTCACATACTGACACACACATAAAAGAGCCCGACTCAGTGCATCCATTCATTCATTTTCTATACACTGCTTATTCCTCTGTAGGGTCATGCTGGAGCCTATCCCAGCTGACTTAGGGCGAATTGCAGGGCTACACATAGAGACAGACAACCAAACACACTCCCATTCACACCACCGATGAGAACTCACACAGGCAAAAGGAGACCATGCAAACTCCAAAGACCTTCAAGCTGTGAGGCAACAGTACTAGCCATTGGCCCACTGTGCAACTCCTTACTGGAACCACTTAGACTGAATATTGTTGGCCTAGTTAGGAGTGATTTGAACTTACCTGTGTAGTCTGGTACAGCAGTCTGATGCCCCCCTGGGATATGAAAGCCTGTCTGCCTGCAGTACTCTGGGTTGCGTTATGGAGACAGCACAGCAATGCATGGCGGATTGATATGGCAACATGTTGAGTATCCTTGTTGTGCCAGTCCTCGTAAAGTCGCAAGAGGCCAGAGATGTAACCCTTCGATACAATGGACCAAACATTTGCCTCTGTGAAAAAGCGGACAGAAAAATATAGACAGGAAGGAAAGGTCATTAGAATGAGCATAATTTTTAGTTTTCATCTTTTGGCATCTACGAGTCAATAATGACTGACTGCTTACAATGAGGACAGAGCAAACCCCCTCAAAACATCAAGAAGTCAATTTAACGTCTGTGAAAACGTTTGTATTTGTTGTGTTTCTCCACTCAATAACTCCGGTTTTTCCTTAAATTTGTCATCCATTTCCTGGAGATACACACTAAAACTAACCATTTTTACTGTTTACCTAATTCCTAATCTAAACCAAACCATCCCACAAAATTTAAATGATTTATGTTATGGAGACTTGCTTTTTGCCCCCCAAAGAAGGTGACTTTTCTGGTAGCGCCTCCTCATTAAATGGAATGGTATTACCTTCTTTAACCACAGCCAGCTGTCCCATCTGGATAACTTAGATAACGCTTAGCAGTTCATGAAATGTACCCATCAGTCATCAATGCCCTTCAGTGAA
>NW_007578819.1:26442-27707 GCF_000690725.1 Stegastes partitus | reverse complement strand
GCAGATCTGGAAAGTGTCAAGGCCAACTCAGGTTTTTTTGGGGGGGGTTTTCAGCCTTGCCTACAAGGGCACCTGATGTAAATTTTGTCATCCAACCAAGTCTGCAACAGTCTCCATGAACACATCTGCAGATGTTGTAGACTGTCTGCACTGTCAGTGCACCAGCTGTATGTCTAACCAGTAAACAAATGGTGATCAAAAAGAAATGCTTGTTATGAGTATAGATGTAGGACATTCTCTTTTATCCACACATTTATGATTTATCATTAAAAGGGTTGTAATTAAAATAGCTATTCTCGGACTTTGGAGGAGCTTCAATTTGTGCATGTTTTCCAGTGCCCAAACACAGTAGACACTTCACAAAGATTGAAAAGGATACAGGAAGAGTTTCAGCAGTAGGTATAGAACAAGCAATAGCACCACTAATCAGAGCTGTCGTGGCTGTACTCTTAAAATGATGCCAATCTTATATAATTTAAGTCTGAAAAATAGACTTAACACAGTTGTTATCAATAGAAAACAATGTGTCTTTGATAGCTCAGACATCAACATCAATGTTTTAAAATCTTTTGCTCAAAACAAAGCCTGACAAATAGTGGAAAAGAAGTAGCAAAATGCGGAAGCCGAGAGCGGTTGTTTTCCGCTACTGTTCTTTCTTCGCCGTTTTCTCGAGATAACGAGTTAATTTTCTCGTTATCTCGGGATAACAAGAATTGTTTTCTCGTGAAAACGAGATAATTTATCTCGAGAAAACCAACTTCGTTTTCTCGAGATTACGAGATAATTGGTGTTTGTGTTTGCCCGCTCGTGCCCAGTACAGGATGGAATCCCAGGTGTGTGGGACCTCCCACACACCTGGGATTCCATCCTCAGTCACCAGCAGGGGGCCGGAGGACAGACGAGACCGGGCACGACCGCTTCATTGTAAGTTGTCGTGCCCGGTCAGCTGTTCTCATGACACGTCATGTCAGAGTTCCCGGTCAGCTGTCTATATAAGATACGTCACACCAGGAAGTCCGACAACTTCTGATGAAGGCTGAAGTGACAGCCGAAACTGTCAACGGGATAATTATCTCGTTATCTCGAGAAAACGAATGCCGTTATCTCAAGAAAATGCCGTTTAAAAAAATGTGCGGCCATGACCGCTCTCGGCTTCCGTAGCAAAAAGCAAAAAGTAGTTCAACAACATAGTGTCTGATGAATGGTAGAAAGTCTTTCAAAAAAATTGTGTAACCTGGTATCCTCCATGCTGAGTGGGATTGAGT
>NW_007578819.1:10119-26432 GCF_000690725.1 Stegastes partitus | reverse complement strand
TACTGATCTGGCTCCAGATGTGGTGGAGGTTATTTTTCACTCTCAATATAATATAGGTGCAAACTATATGGATAGAATTCATTTCAGGCTGTGCGTCAAGAATAAGGTCAGTGATATTCTTTATTTATCTTTGTGTGAACAAAGTTTAGGATCCCAAATAATCATGAATGTGTCCCACTGAAGGCTTTTTCATTTCTCGCACATAGGGACAGTTATGGATGTAGTTGTTGCGATTGTACTACTTTTCTCAACCCCAGGAGTCTGCTTTGAGGACTTTGTCCCATACATATGCAGTAGGTTGCATCGATCTAAATAGTCCATGCCCTCACACTACAGCTGAGCATGCACACTATTGCCCTTGAGTGTGGTCGCCACCTGAACACAAATTATGTGCTGTACATTAATGTTCACAGACCGGTACATGCTTACTCTCCTGGACTATATCATGCAGAGCCTAATAGGCCCTGGCATACCCGCAGATCTGGAAAGTGTCAAGGCCAACTCAGGTTTGTTTGGGTTTTTTTCAGCCTTGCCTACAAGGGTACCTGATGTAAATTTTGTCATCTAGCCAAGTCTGCAACAAATGAAGTGCTACACTGCTGACTTTTGCTGCAATTACGTCCTACTGTGAGGTTTTTACATAGGGAATCTAATCTGTTGTTTTTATTATACATAAGAGCAAATACATTACTGTTCAACAAAAAGTAATGCACTTACTGTTCTTGTTCCTATCATTTCTATATCATTTGGCCATTTTTGTGATACCACACAGGGGTTTACTTACTTCTTTATTTATTTTTTTTAAAGTTATTTTTTTGGTCTTTTTGCCTTTATTGGATAGGACAGTCGAGAGACAGGAAAGGGAGGGAAAGGAATGGTGGAAGGACTTGCAGGAAAGGGCCATGATCGGGCCTTGAACACACGGGCGCTGCGTCAGGGACCATAGCCCCTGAACATGGGTCGCCAGCTCAACCAGTTAAGCTATCGTGGCACTCACTTCTGTTGTATACTGTACACTTTAACAGTTCATCTGCTCATAAGACAGATTTTGAGCAGGACATGCCAACAGCACAGTATGACACTGGAAAATGGCAGCCATTGCTATCAACTTGGGGTTCTTTGGTGCACAGGCTCAAGGACATACTGTACGTTCTCTGTGCAGATGACAATCACAGAGAATACTGAGAAATACCAGAGAAAACTGCCCTCACCAGCCTCACCAGTAAAGAAAACAAGAGACAATACACTGTAGATGAGACCAATATACTGCATATACAGTTAAAACCAGACGTTTACATACACTGTATAATAAGACATAAAACGTTATTTTTTTCTCACTATCTGACATCAACTGTGACTAAAGTTTTCTTGTTTTAGGTCAGTTAGGATGACAAAAATGATTTCTATTTGCTGAACACCAGAATAATGAGAGAGAGAATTTTTTAGAGGATTATTTTTACTACTTTCTTCAAAGTCAGAAGTTCATATACACGAAAATTACGATGCCTTCAAACTATTTGGGAAAGCCCAAGAGCAAGATCTCACCTCTTGATGTATCAGTGATCATGAGAAAGGTGGGGGATCAGTCCAGAACTACACGGGAGGACCTGGTCAATGACCTGAAGACAGCTGGGACCACAGTCTCAAAGGTTACCATCAGTAACACACTACGCCATCACGGATTAAAATCCTGCAGGTCCCCCTGCTCAAGCCAGCACACATCCAGGCCCGTCTTAAGTTTGCCAATGACCATCTGGATGATCCAGAGGAGACATGGGAGAATGTCATGTGGTCAGATGAAACCAAAATAGAGCTTTTTAGTATAAACTCCACTCGCCATGTTTGGAGGAAGAAGAAGGATGAGTACAACCCCAAGAACACCATCCCAACAGTGAGGCATGGGGGTGGAAACATCGTACTTTGGGGTGCTTTTCCGCAAAGGGGACAGGGCGACTGCACCATATTGAGGGGAGGATGGATGGGACCATGTATCACAAGCTTTTGGGCAACAACCTCCTTCCCTCAGTAAGAGCGAGATGGGTCGTGGCTGGCTCTTCCAGCATGACAATGACCTGAAACACACAGCCAGGGCAACTAAGGAGTGCTCCGTAAGAAGCACTTCAAGGTCCTAGAGTGGCCTAGCCAGTCTCCAGACCTGAACCCAACAGAAAATCTTTGGAGGGAGCTGAAACTCCATGTTGCCCAGCAACAGCCCCAAAACCTGAAGGATGTGGAGAAGATCTGTATGGCAGAGTGGGCCCCAATCCCTGGTGCAGTGCGTGCAAACCTGGTCAAGAACGACAGGAAACATCTGACCTCTGTAATTGCAAACAAAGGTTTCTGTACCAAATATTAAGTTCTGTTATTCTCTTGTATCAAATACTTATTTCATGCAATAAAATGGAAATCAGTTATTTAAAAATCAAGACCTTCATTTTTGGAGACATGTCCTGTGGTCTGATGAATTGCTAGGTAAAGATAATGACAGAGCAGACTAATGAATGTGTAAGCAGTAAAAGAATACAAATGAGAATGTTTATATTCATAGACTTTATAAGCATTGTGCTAGAGAAATGGACGCATATGGTCAATATACTGCAGAGGCTATAACGGATCGGGGTAGAGTTTACAGTAAAGAGAATAAACTTTATGGGAAACTCTTCTGTCCCTGTCAGGATCCTCTAGAGATGTTCTGTATTTCCAGTGATCCAATTTGATGCTAGACAAGCTGTTATTGGGTTTGATTTAAATCACTATGATAACTAGTTTCTCATTATATCAAATGATCTGTGTTGCCCAAGTCCACAAAACACGAGGACTGGATGGTAAAACTCCCATGACAACCTGGGCTCTGACTTACTTGCATTAAATGCTATATTTGTGACTTTTGAAAAAAGCCAACTGCCTGCCTTTTATCCATCCATCCATTATCTATACATCACTTAATCCTCACTAGCGTCGCGGGGGGGCTGGAGCTTATCTCAACTGACTGAGGGCAAAGGCAGGGGACACCCTGGACAGGTCGCCAGTCTGTCCAGATGCCTGCCTATTTTATTCAAGAAAAAAAAAAGCATAATATTGAAAATAAATAAAAGGTAAAATAAAAAAAAAAACATGTAATTGTGTGCAATAGAGTGCAACAGTGTTTTTGTCGAGCATATTTTAACATACACTCGTGATAAAGCAGATCCCATGGAAATTGCTGGCTTTTTTACATTTTTTAACTCTGTGATACTCTGCTAACAGATGAACATAGAAAGTCCACAAGCAAAATCATCTTCCATCATTTATTCAACAAAAGTATCAACAGATAATAATAATATCTTCTCATCTGTATTTTACATAATTGTCCACCCATATCTTTTTACATGTACTGCTGTCAGGTAAATCTCCAGCTCCTTAGCCCCACCTGTTGTATGTGTAGACATCATACTGTACATCCAAATGTAACTGAAAAGTCCTTAATGTTAGTATTTGGTTAAGTTAGATAGCTTTATAAACTCCCCAGTTGAAGAACTCATTTTCTACTAATTCGACTCAACAGCAACACAAATAATATAGAAATTACAACAACAAACAAGACAGGAAGAAGATGGCACATGTCATGTACTAACTAGCAGAACAACAATTTATTGCCAGACACATTCCAAAGCACCACACAGAGAATCCAGAGAACCTCTCTCACAGCTGGGATTTGGTAAAAGACAATTTGAGAAGACAGCTAACCAAGACTTTCATCCAAATAGAATACATGCATATTGGATGTTTACTACAGAATGACAAAACACAACTTTTCTGATATTCCAAAGAACAAGCAATAGTCACAGACTGTCAATTCTGAAGATAACCTCAACTCTTTAAAAGAGGAGCTTGCGTTCTTTACTGTGACCTCCTGACCTTCTTCTCCTCCCAACACCCAGACTGTTCTACAGAAGAATGAACCTGGTTGCAAAACCTAAAATTAAGGAACACTAACATCACTGGAGTGATGTCCCCAAAATCTGGAATCAATAATTCAGGTCATCAGGACCAGTGTTGCCACAAAAGGCATAGAGAGACTTTTGTCTCTCTTCTCTTTGGATGGGATATAGTGAAGTGTAAACAAAAGGAAGCAAGGGGAAAAACAAATACATAGACTTGTCATTAATCATTAACAAGTCTACTGCCAATATTAATAATAATAAGAAATCTATTGCCAATAATACTAACAATAACAATTGTATTGTGTAATTACAACAACAACAACAAATAAATAAATAAATAAATAAGTAATAAAAAAGGGTGGGGCTATTCTTAATGATGACTGTTATGATGGTGATAGTAATACTAATAATGATAGTAAAAATAATAATAATGTTGATAGCAATAACAACCATAATAACGATGATGACGAGGATGACAACGATGATAATAATAAATAGATAATAATAAATAAATAAACAAATAAATAGCCGATTAGCATCCAGGCATGAGACACTCCAACTCCGCCCGTCCACCCCAACACCCCCCAGTCATCCCCACCATCCCCATCATCATCATCATCTTCATCATCATCACTATCACCATGAATGAATGAATGAATGAATTATTATTGTAACAACAATAAAGGTTGCCCCAGAAATACCTGTAAAGGTACAGGCTACATTGGGGGGGGGGGGGGTGTCAGGGATGCAGCAGTGAAGAGGTTAGCCCAGGAGTGGAGACAATGCCTTGGGGATCGCCCTCAGACCATGATGGAAGAGAGCTGATCCGCTGCATTGTGACCCTTCAAAATAACCCTAGACCCTTGGGAAGGAGCCTATTTATCAGTCTCAGTCACTAGGTCTTTAACAAAAACTAGTACTACTACTGCGACTACTACTTATACTACTACTAATAATAATAATAACAATAATAACAATGGTAATGATAATGAGAAGAAGAACAAAACCCACAGGCCCTACATAATCAAATCAGCGCGAGAACAAACAAACCGTCCCATGCCCAGATGCCAATCGGTTTAATATTGATAAAAATGTCAAGACTAATAATAATACTACTTCAACTGATAATAATAATCATTATCATCATCATCATCATCATCATCATCCCGTTATCATCAATAACAGAAGCTGTCATTAGATGTAGAAAAATAAATAAAGAAATAAATAAATAAAAGGGATGGTTAAGTAAATAAAATGGAATACATGAATTAATAAATAAATGAATATATATACAATGCAAGGGGGAAAAGAAATACAGTAATAGTTGTTCATAGTTGTGATTTCTTCTTTTTTTTGGTAATAAAGAGGTTTTTTTTTTTAATTTTATTTTAGAATACATACCTTGAATGGAACGTGCATAAATGGAATGTGCGCAGCTTCAGACCCCAGGTGTCTGATTTATGTTGAAGTATTTTAAAAAATGGGTTCCAGATGTCATTGAAAACAGATGTACTATTATTGTAGATATATGTATTTTTCTCCAGTTTGATATATTCTATGAGAGGGTTGGTCCAATATTTGTATTATGAAACTGTTTTTATTTCTGTTATGTATCTTGGCATGGAGTGTTGGCTGTAGAGATATCTTTTGATAACTGTGTGAGGGAGCTTGTCTGGAACCCCGAGATGATCCTCATTTAGCACTATCATTAGGTCAAATTACTGTCATCTGTGCTGTACTTTGGTGAATGACCAAATTCTTAATGGAAATTACATGAATGATGTCATGTAAGCATGTTAGCATGCTAACTCACCATCTGGCTGCTTGCCTGGCTGTAGACTCCTAATCTGAGTGTACTGCTTTTGTTAATGCTAATCCTTATCATTTCTTATTCCTGTCACTGGAACCAGCAGTTTATATCAACTTAAAGCTCGTTAAGTTTTACATGAGAGGAAAATGCATCTCCTGTTCAAACCTGTTTTCACTGAAGTGGAAAATGTAAAAGAGAAACACATCATTAAACAAGACAATGGCCTCAGAAATGCAGGCATTCCCAGGGTGTCTCTGGTCAAATGGCTCAGGTAGTAAAGAATAGTGATGATGATGATGATGATGATGATGATGATGATGATGATGATGATGATGATGACGATGATGATGATGATGATGACGATGATGAAATTAGCAGCTGGCAATTTATGAAGGTTGCAAAAAACTTACTTGTGTACAGCAGAGCAGCGAAGGCATTAATAGCTGCCCTAAAACACAAAACAGAAGCAGTGACAGTAATTAGTGTTTCAGATATTTAAATTAACACATTCTTTACCATGAAAAGACAATACAATATGCTACTGTACCTATGCAAGCGTGTGTGTGTGTGTGTGTGTGTGTGTGTGTGTTCAGTCAGATCTATGTAGTTGCCATAGCTCCTTCAGCGTATCATCTGCTCGGCCAAGAAGGTCATTGGCTGCAATCTGCCTTCTCTCCAGGACCTCCAGTATAAGCACAACTCTGACCATGCTTATGCACATAATCTAGTGGTAGAAGAGTGAAACTACACATAGAAAATATTCAGGGGTTTTGGCCACTGGCACATTCCAGCGTGAGGTTGGAGACATATGCAGCATTACCCAGCCATCACTGAGCAGGATCAAGCCAGCGGTGTTGGATGCCATAACTCCCCTGGCCCCAGCCTACATCCAGTTCCCTTACAGCCATCACCAACGAGCCCAAATCAACCGGGGACTTAACTCCATCCCTGAATTCCCAAACATAAGTGGAACCATAGACTGCACCTACATCACAATCAAAGCATCATCACTAAACGAGCTTAATTTTGTAAATAGAAAAGGGTTTCGTTCAATCAACGTACAGATAATTTGCAATGCACATTTGTCGCTATCCAATGTTGTTGCCCAGTGACCTGGAGGAACGAACGACTCATTCATTGAGCAGAACAGCTCTGTGGATGCGTCTCCAAGCAGGAGCTGTTGAAGATGGCTCGCTTATTGGTGAGAGCTACAAAGTGTAAAAATGTTTTTGCTGGACTTGTTATTAAAACATCTCATCTATAGGTGATCAGGGTTATCCACTGGGTGAAAGTTCAGTATTGATTCGTCCTCCTCCAGTGGCAGCCATTTCTCTTTCATGGGCTGTGATGCGTTTTTTGGCACTGAGCTTAACGTCAAACCACCAATTTTGCTGGGATCTTCTCTGACCCAACAGAAATAACTGTGTTGGTTATCATGTTCCATGCAGCATTTTTTTCCCACTGCTTATCCCAACATTTCACGCACCAAGCAATATTTTCTGGTTTGCTTCAACCTCGCTGACAAGTACCTCGATTTCAGTTTCAGAAAAGTTCCTCTTTTTCTCCCTTTTTGCCACGATGATGAGGACAGGTGAGGAAAAAACAAATCTTCACTTGCTTTATAAAGAGGCGTGTTGTTGCCGTATATGGTGATTTGGAGGCATTTCTGAAGGTAAGGTGCACGAGCACGGAGGTTAAGAACAAGTGGGATTTATCAACACTGATGTGCGTATGACCCCCGTACGCACGTTTGATAAATACAGATTTTTTTTTGTACTTATGCACATTCAAACTTTCATGCGTACAGCAGAATTTAGAACTTTTTCTACGCACTGATGATAAATGAGGCCCCTGGACTCTGTGGCGTGCAGGTAAGATTGTGGCCGACCCCTCCCACCCTGGACACAAACTCTTTCAAACACTCCCCTCTGGAAGGAGGCTTCGGTCCGTCAGAACCAGAACCTCACGCCACAAGAACAGTTTCTTTCCATCTGCCACCGGCCTCATGAACGAGGCACAGGACCCCCACTGACCCCCCTGCCCCCTGTGTGGGCTGTATACGTTACATTAATGTGTTACGTCTCTCTTTGCTCATTATCTCATCATCTGCACTGTCATTGGTCATGTTGCACCTCCACACCTTCAATTTGCACTCTTTTGATTATCTGTATAAATGTAAATATCAATATATTTGCACCCTCAATATTCTTGAAAATAAAACTACAGTTTTTTGGTTCTCATTTAAATTTAATTCTTTACTCCACAATATTTTTTTTTGCTTTTGCTTTGCACTATTACTGCTATTTTGACTAGTTTTTTTAATAGTTACTTTTATTTTTTTTAGCTATTTTTATCTTGTACATTGTATTCCTTGCTCTATATTTACTGTTGCACCAACCCATCAGAACAAATTCCTCTTATTGTTTAAACTATATCTGGCAATAAATCTGTTTCTGATTCTGATTCTGATACTGTAGAGAACTATTAGTGGCAAAAATCCAAAACATTTGTTTCACAGTCTCATGAACTGGTTTCAATAAATTTGATTGAAAAAGTTTATTGGTTAGATTTCACTCTTCATGAAAAATCTTGAAGCACTCAGTGTGCAGTGGTACGTCACACTTCTTGCATCCATACACAGTGCAGTTGTGGCACCATCTGCATCTCTGGTAACGTTTTCCTGTGTTGACAGGCCAGTGGTGTTTCCCATCACCTCTTGTTGAATCCTGAGGTTTCGCAATTGCAGATCTTCTGCCTTGGCTAAGAGGTCACTTTCCATATCTCTTAAGGAGATCCAGGGACAAAACCCGCTGAAAGATCAGGAGGTCATAATCACTGCCAACAACATGTCTGCAGAACAGCCAACTACTTACTATTGCACTGTGAAATGACCGAGCCAGGATTCTTCACCTCCACTTCTTTGACCTTATGGCAGATCCATATCTTGACACATGAAGATCATGCAGATCATGCTGCCCATGTTTTGGTTGTATGTAAAGAAAAACAGAGGTTGTGGCACTTTGACAAAAGCTTTTTTCTCCTTGCTCCACCTGGATGCTTGACCCTCTGCATATTTTCTACAGCATTGGTTGCCATGGTTACAACACTGTTATCCTTCATCACACCAGTAACTTCTCCCCCTCTGTAAGAACTTCAGTGCTTCCACGAGGCATTTTCATGAAATCTTTCACACCTGTGAAATGAATGTCATGTAGACAGCACTGTCTCAGTGTGCCAAAGGACCCATAACCTTGTTTGGTCATTTCATCGATGAGGCTAAGTGAGGTGAAAAGGTTATCATGCACAAATGTGCATCCTGGAGGAACTTCTGCTTGTTCAGCCAGACCAAGGACTACACTTGGGCCTTGTCCTCAGCCAGTTTCAGGGAGATGTGTGTGGACTCCACAATAGAGCTACATGTGAAGCATGTACCCTGTGGGTAAAGCAAGGCTCCACAACTTGTACCAGAACCAGATTGGTTTGCCTCTAATAAACTGCTTGCAGCCATTCTTGCCATAATAGAGTATCATGTTTTCATCAATTGATAGCTGTTTTGTCTATGGTATCATCTTGTAGGAGTCATTCAGTGCACTGAAGATGGGCCGCACTTTGTAGAAAGGGTCATCTGTGGCCTTTGAGTTATCCACCAGATGAATTGAGGCCATTATCTCATTAAAGCGGTTCCTTCTCATAGCATTTGAGATGCTTCATTGTAGACATCAGGGTCATATGTCCAATACATGTGTCTCCGTGGCACAGAACTGTAGCCAGATGTGAGCAGAATCCCATAAAAAGTCAGCAACTCATCCATACTTATATGAAGTGCCTTCTCTTTGGTTTGCATTGAATAGATATTTGACATGTCAACAGTAAGCTCCCTCAGAGTAGGAGGACACATCAGCAGGAACATATCAACACGGTCAGGTTTAGTTTGTTTTATGCAATCTGCTGCAGTTGGACCACAGGTCACAAAATCTGGTATATTGGATGTTGCTGGTCGTCGTGATCTTTTAAAAACCCTGTCCCTATTTTGCTTATTTTGAAGGAGGGTTTTCTGTTTTTTATTGTGTTGCAAGGCTTCATTTTCATCTGGGCATCTCCTTTTACTGCATTGTGGGGTATCAGTATCCTCTGGGCACCTTCTTTTTCGGCTTGCTGCTGAGGGAGACTTACCAGCATCAAGGGACATTTTCAGTATTTTATGGCGTTTTGGGGTCTCATTTTCTTCAGAGCATCTTTTTTTTTTTTTGGCTGGACACTGTGGGTGACTCACCAAGTAGCAGCAATTTGTTTTCTCCAACACCAAATGCTGCAGGAGTAGGAGGTGAGGGAGCAGGGCAGTTGTGGGGGCAGGGGGGGTCTGGGGGTAGGTCTGGACCTTCTTCATCCTCCAGATAGGTCACCTCTGCTTCACTATTTAGCAGTCTAGCAGGCAAATGGCCGTTTTTGCCTTGGTACTGCCTATCTGAACAGGCACTATCACAGTCACTTTCAGATGCATCTTTCTCAACTGTTGGAATGACTGTGATGTAGCACACATCACTTTGGGGTTATTTTAGGTCTACAAGATCCAAAACCTCTGATAGTTTTAAGCTGTGTAGAAAAAAAACACAGGATAAATAGGATAAACACCCAAAACCTCTGAAACCTAGCATAACACTATGACTCAGCATTGTGCTAACGGCAACAAATGTTGCCATGCTTATGTTTGCTTTTCTTGTAATCACAAGATGATGCAGGCATATAATTCTCATTATATACCAGTAGTAGACCCTGTAAAGAATATATGTACAAAATATTTCAGTTATATCTGTTAATTAAGGTATTTTACTAACTTTCTCTTGTACCAGTTTGAGGCAGACATTTCTTTCCAGCGGTGCAGGCAGGAAGTAAAGAGGCCTAGTCATGTGACCATTCGCACTAGTCACATGACATTGGTATAATTTGGAGGAGACAACCTTTTTTCTAATTTAAAAACTTGCTTTAGCTTCCCAAAGCCAAAACAACACTTTTAGAAAGTAAAAATTTAACAAAAAATGAGCAGCAACAATTGTTGCCGGTGGGATTAAACGGGTTAAGATGTTCTTGGTGGTGGTGTATGGCAGTGATTAAAAGGGCAGGTGTATTTTGAAAATTAGAATGATTAAAATCACAGCTAGAATTACAGTCATGAGACATGTTCCTTTTGTTCAGCAGTCCAAGCCCAGCAGCAGGTGTAACAGAATGTGCAGTGGTACTATTGTGATAGGGACCAGAACCGGGGAGAACATCAGTCACTGTGGGATCAATCAGCATTAGGTCGAGGGAGGAGTGCATGATGACGAGACGGCCAGGTGGACAGTGCAGCAGTTGAACAGGTGGATGTTGTACACCAGGTTGTCAGACAGAAGCTGTACACCAGCTTTGCTCAGGTGGAGACCATCCACACTGAACGGAGCAAGAACACATTAACATTGTCCAAAAAAAGCACACTGTGGGCATGTCATGCCAGTGAAAGCCAGGTGTTCACACTGAGCAGTCTGCTAAAGGAGTCGAACACACAGCCATGGTTCCATGTCGGCCCGGTGATGAAAACTTTGATGTGTGTGTCTTTGGGGATGATAAAAGTTAAATGAAGTCCTGCTTTAACAGTGTGCTTTGTTTACTTTCACATGTGGGACTACTGAGTCTCCAATGATGAGTGCTGATGGAGGAAGCAGTTTTAGGTGTAGACCGCTCAGGTCCTGGGACTGGTGCAGTGGAGCCTTGTGGTGGTCAATCACAGCTGGATATTCGCAGCTCCAGTATCAGTGGGCAACCAGGTCAAGGATCAGAGGAAACTGTAAGACCATCCAGCTCATCCAAAACGTCTGTCCCAGCGGGGGGTCGGGGCAGAGAGGGCGGGTGTGTGGTGAAATATGTGGGGGACCAGAACTGAGGTTTGATCCTGGCAGGTGGAGAAGGCCGAAGGTCTTCAGTCAGTCTTGTGGGTCAGCAGTGTCATACCAGTTTACTAGCTGGATGTCCTTGTTTGCTGGAGCTGGAAGTGAGGCAGACCTGAATTTTTGGCTCCTTTTCCACTGACTCATCACATGGGTTAACACCTGTCACGCTGTTTTACAATTCGCAATCAGAACTTTAGCATAAAAGGGCAACAGGTGAGCTCTTCTGTTTTGGCGCAATGGATGCCAACATTGGAAATAGAGGCAGAGGAGTGCCAGTCAGAGGACGAGGACTGTAGTCTCTGATGAGATCCGAGCCACTTTGGTTGACCATGTGGCCAACCATGGTGTAACAATGAGGGAGGCTGGGCAAGCAGGTACACTGTAGCATCCATCATCCGGACTTTCCGTAATGAGAATAGGTAAGAAATCTATCACTAGAAAATTGCAGTACTGCATATCAATACAGTACTCAATGAGTACAGTAGTATTGCCTGTGGATTGTTCTGTACGACTGTAAAAATAAAGTATGTTTCAAGTATTTAGGAAATGTATTCCTACTTGTGCATTCCTACACAGTATTTACAGTATTTTACTATTTGTATTGCAGAACTGAAAGATTACCAACACACGGTGGTCGGGAACGTCTTCTGTCTCCTGAACAGGAAACTGAAATCATGAACATGGTCCTAGAAAACAACGCCATAACATTACAGCACATACAAAGAAAAATAATAGAAAACAAAGTGATATTTCAAAATATTGATGGGTTATCAACACTGGACCGTGTCTTATGCAGAAATAATCCGAGGATGAAGCAGGTCTATAGGGTGCCATTTCAACGCAATTCAGAAAGAGTCAAAGAATTGCGATATAACTATGTGCAAGTAAGTAGAATACAATCCCACAATTGATGCATACTGTCAACACTGTATAAATTATACATATTTCCGTATACAGTCATTTCTTCTGTTGTTTTGTTTGTAGACCACTGTATGTGCAACTTTGTGTGAGTTGGGATGTACACTGTGTACATTGTTTTTATGGGAAAAATAAAATATTTGTATTTGTGTGTTCTGAGTATAAAAACAATACTCTAAAATATTGTACAACACACTTATGTATGTACTGTCTCTAGTAAGTGTAACACTGAACAAAAAAAAGGCCTAAGTCACTATGATGAATGAAGAACAAGTGTTTTCCGTTCATCATAGTGTTTTACATTGAGCACATCAGTGTTCAACTGGTTCTTATAAATGTGTACTCATATGGTGGTTTGTGTGTGTCATTTGAAAATGAAATACCGTTTTGAGATGAAATGACATTGTTTTGAATTTAAAGTTTCATTCTGCAGGAGAATTGAGGGGTTTGCCCATTGTGTGACATGACCTCTGCCTTTGGCTCCACCTAGTGGAGCATTTTTGGTTCTGTTTGTGTTGAACATGCTGGAGTGTAGGGGGACCAGGTGCTATGAGTTGGCAATCAGCCGATTGCTCCAGCTGCGGCGAGGCGTGGCTTGCCAATCACTCATCAGACCTACACTCACTATATAAGACGCCAGCAAGCCACAAGTCGATGCAGATCGTAGTAAAGCCAAAGTTCGTTTATGCTCGTTCGTATACTCTGTTCGTTGTTTTGGTTCAGCTCCTAACTCTCCTTTCCTGTGCTCCAGTTTTCGCCATGCTCGCTGCCTCTGAAGTCCACTTCTCATCCCCAACTCCTCTCCGTTGGATTCTTCTGGCTCCAGCTCTCCATACCCTCCGTGTCCCTCCGTTGTAATCATCTGGTCCACCTCCGTGTCCTCCGGCTCCCCAACCCTTGCTTCCAGTTTGTCGTTTGTCAGTCTCTCGTCTACTCAATTGATAGTTCTAGTGTTTGATTAGTATTCTTGCGGGAAGTTTGTTTATAATTTGTAATCATAGTTCTTCGTCCTCTAGAGGACGTTTTGATAAGATTTCTGATAGTGAGCATTTGTTAGTGGTAGTTCGAATTGCTGCCTTGTTGGTTACTGGATTTCACTATTAGTGTTTATTTGTGAATAAACATTCTCTTTTATTTTCAACTGTTTGGTGGTCGAGTTGTCTGTCTGCATTTGAGCCTTTGTGTGTAAATCGTGACATTGTGTGTGTGTTTTTTGATTTGTGTGAAGAGTTCTGAGAGTATGAGGCATGCTTTCAGGAAATGTGTGTAATCAATCAAAAACTGTAAAATCGGATAAAAAGAAACTGTTTTAGAGAAAGCTGTTTTCAGTAAGTTACACGTAATAGCAATGATTTTTTTTTTTTTCATCTCAGTCTGTACACATATGAATCTTCTTGCCAGTTAGGTAAAAGTGAAGAAGCCTCTTGGATGAGAGGTGAAACGTCTTCAAAAGCCTGAAAGAGAAGTCCAGTTGCTTTTCACTGAAGCTCCTAGGATCACTTTATGAAAGTTGATCAAATGTTTATATCTCAAAAAGGCCAATAATTGTCAAAATTATACTTTTTTTCCCCAAGAGAAGTAGAGAGTTGGAGCTGCCTGATAAAATACACATGAATCAAACCCTGTCATGTCAATCCAAGCAAAATATTTCTTTTGCATTCCACAGTAGCTCACACCTCTAACAAGCAAAACAGGCTCATAAGAAGTGTTACAGATGATAATGAGGAATTAGCTGCCGCTAACAGTTGAGAACAGATGGATAAATTTAGTTGTGTGACTTTGGGCAGTCCGACTCACTGTACTGCTTTAAACTGTGGACAGCAGCCAACAGGCATATCCAACAGTCACCATATTAGAGGAATAAATCACTGTGACAGACACTGACTTCCTCTAACACTTAAGGGAAATCATGTAGTTGCTCTCATTACATCATAAGAATTCACAGCTGTCAATTCTAACAAATTATCCAAAGTAACAGCTGTCTTTGAAATCTAGAAACCCAGATTCTTCTAATTGTGTTAGAACAATTAACAGTTGACTTCTGCATGAAAATAATACAGAAAACTGACCCTGAGGGCAATAAATATGTTATGTCTGAGTATCTGATTTCCTCACACCACCATAGAGTTTCACGTTCTCTTGTGGCTGATCAGGAGCTGGTATGCCTGACATGGATCCAGGCAGAGAGTACTTCTGGTGCTTTTGGCATGCTCCTCTGGGTATACTAAGGGACATTGGCTATTTGAGCCAAATGCCATCAATTCTGACAGAGAGAGAGAGATGAGAAGAGGACATACAATCCTAGAGGGAAGGATGGTGGTTGATGTAAGAGCTCTCGTCTATGCATGAGTAGATATGTAATGAGAAGAGCATGATGTTGATATAATGATGGTGCTACTATTTAACTTCAAATGCTGCGATGCAGTTTGTGCATACAGAATGTTATTTGAGCTTTGCCACTACGTCATTAGTCTGCCGAAGTCATGACTTGTTGCACAGTAACAATGATATACAAATATTACATGTTTAATACACTTTGGTAACCAGATTTACAGTATTTTAGAGTACATTTGGTTTTTGCAGTACTAATGCAATTTTTTGATTTCGACCTTATCCCAACAGCACATTTATGCAAATGAATTGTTAAATGAATTATCTGCCTGAAAACACATTTAAAAGGAAAGATAGTGAATTTTCGCAGACTTCGGATCCAACCAGCTAGGGCGGTAAACCTTCCATGTACTGCTTTCAAAAACAAAGTCTAAAAAGCACAAAGACAAAACTGTGAAACAGAGGAAAATATAACACGAAAAATCATCCAAATGGATTAAAATTGTATCTTTAGTCTTTTGCTTCCTTAAGCAACAGCCCTTAGCAGTACAGACAGTATATAGTTGTTGTCTAAAGACTAATGTCACCAGTGGTGACAGAGATGGCAAAGGTCCTTCCTTCCTGCTGCTGTCAGACTACACAACCAGCAGTGCTCCCAGTAGTCTGCACGTTGAAAAACTGACATACTTCATTTTTGTGCTGTATCAACAAATTCAAACCTTTGCATTATTAATATTTTTCACATTGTATACCTCTGTGGAATATCAATATTTTTACATGTTGTTGCAAGAAAAAGTAAATTTTTCCTCAAACACATACACATTTTTTATTAATATTGAAACAGTAAGTTCAACCAGATGTATGAACAAGTTTGTAAAGAAGAAAAGACACAACAGTGATTGCATAAAAGTGACTTAGGCAGAATATGCCATGATATAGGCTTTTTTTTCATACGAACATAATATAACCAAAGTTATTTTACTTTCCTAAACATACCCAAGTTGTGTTACTTGTCTAACCATAACCAGGTTGTTTTACTTGTCTAACCTTAATCAAAGTCCCACTCAGGTGCTGTGTGAACTGGTTTTCACACTATCTATTGATGGGGGAGGTTGTCATAGTACTGGTGAGCCACTCTTGGTAGTACTGGTTTCATTACCAGCAGGTCATTGAATTTACTGACAGTAATTGGTAACTGAGCAGGGAAGAGTCAGTCCCAGTGGAACGGTCCTTTGGGGATGTGGACTCGCTAAGGCAGGTCTTCCCAGTGAAACTCAAAATCCAACTTGTACCGGATTCGACCATCTGCAGAGAACTGGAGATCACGAAGGTCATGTACTGTGGGGTTACCAACTTCTCTAGCTGGTCGAATGTTGGTGATATAGGGCCCAGATAACTTCATGAAGT
>NW_007578819.1:0-9921 GCF_000690725.1 Stegastes partitus | reverse complement strand
GACACCACCTCTGTTCCTGTTCCTGAGTAGGCCAACGCTGCCTCAGTTCCTGTTCCCGAGTGGGTCGATACTGCCCCTGATTCTGTCTCTGTTCCTGTTTCCAGGCGAGTCGACCCCGCCTCTGTTCCCAGGCAGGTCGGCACTGCTCCTAATCCTGTTCCTGTTCCCAAGTGGGTCGGCGCCGCCTCCGGATCTGTTCCCGAGAGGGTTGATGCCGCCTCTGCTCCTGTTTCTGTTCCCGAGCGGGTCAATGCCGCTTCTGGTCCTGTTCCTGAGCGGGTTGACACGGGCAGGTCGCCATATCCAGTGCTAGTCAGGGCAAAGTCGGCTGACCACCCCCCTGAGTGGAGACGGTCTCACAGTAAGCTCACTGTTCCCCTGGTGGAGGGGCTGCTCCTGAGCCTCGTTCCACATCAGCCCCTCTGGCTCCTAAGCAGCCTCGCCGCCATCATTGGATCCTGGTCCAGCCTCCTGAGGGATCCCACCTCCTTCATTAGCCTTCCGATGTGTGCCGCCGGCCTCCAGCCTGACCACCCAAGGGCCCCTGTCTCGCCTACAGATGGGTTCTGTCACCGGCCTCCAGCCCGACCGTCTGAGGATCTCCATAAAAGCCAGTTCCACATTCCACTCCCTGCCAGATCGTAGCGTCAGCTTCAGCTGTTGTATGCCGCTGGCCGCCTTGCCCCAGTTCTGCTTGGGTCCTGCTATCCCTGGTCCCAGTTCTGTTTCAGTCCTGCTATCCCTTGCCTCGGTTCTGCTTGGGTCCTGCCATCCCTTGCCTTGGTTCTGCTTCAGTCCTGCTCGCAGTGGTCCTGGCGCCTGCCCAGCCTCAGATTCCCCAGAGCTCCATCCTGAAGGGCATCAGCTCCCCCTTAGCCCACTTTTCGGACTGCCACTGCCGCTTTCCACCGCCCACCCACTCCATCGGCGTGTGCTTCTCGGACTGCCGGTCCCTGGGAGCCTGTCCGCCCCCTGCCCAGCCGTTAGTGAGTTTCAGTTAGTTTTGTCCCTAGTCCCCACCTCAGTTATTCCTGGCTTTCAGTTCATTTGTGTTTTTTAAAAAAATAAAATCTGTGTTAAAACCTTGACCAGTCTCTGTGTGCTCTCTGCATGGGCTCCCCTTGATCCGTGACAATCCAGTTCTCAGATTCTCAGACATTGGTTACCAGGTCCTCACAAGATCAGATTTTAAATTCTTTGACCCATCTATAAATCAATGAGTGGTTTAGGGTCAAGCGACTTAGATCTCCTGACCCAGTGCAAACCTTGCAGACCTCTCAGAGTAGCTGGATTGCTGATTGTTTCAAGAACTGAATGAAACATGGGGAAAGTGCCTTTGGTTTCTATGCTGCTCGAATGTAGAACAAACTGCAAGAAGAATTAAGACTTGACATACAATAGACTACTTTCAAATTCAAGCTAAGTAAGTTACTCTTTAGGATAGCTTTTAATAAATCTTCTTTTAAATCAAATTTGTTTTTTCTGTATGTTTTATTGCTTTTGTTAATTCTACACTGTGTGTTTTTTTTTTTGCTTGCTTGCTTTTATTCTACTTACCATTTGTTTCTTGGTTTCCTTTGGCCTGTGTACTTTGCACACCCTTTAGATATAAAATGTGCTATAAAGGTAATTCATTTTGCCTTGCTTTTAGTGCTAATGTGGCAGTGTACTATTGTTGGGCAAACATCTTTCAGTGTTATCCAGGGATAACTTTTGACCATTTTTCTCCAATCCAGTTCGGTCTGTGTTTACTGGAGGGATGTAAGTGATCAGTGGAGATCATAAAAAAGCTTCAGTACACTTACTTGATGGTATGAAGATTTCTGGTGGTATACTGAGGAATGAGTTGGTAGATGACATCCAGACCATGGTTTTCTCCTATTAGGTTTGCTGCAGAAACTGTAAGGAAAACACAACAGGCTGTAGCACCATTGTTGAGGCATTTGATAAATTAGTTCAAGCACCAATGTTCTGCACTGGACACTATGGGTGTACTCAGCAATTTCCCTGAGGTTTGCACCAAAGGGATCAATAAAGTTCTATTCTATTCTATTCTATTCTATTCTATTCTATTCTACAGTCTGAAAACACAAACTTTATCTACACATATATAAAGTACACAGACTACTCCACCCTAAGCTGCAGTTAGAATTTCCCTGGATAATAGGAACTTCATTAATTATTTTCTCTGGCTGCCAGTTTATTCTGTAGAATACTAAGGAGTTATATGGCCTGGTTTAAGACTACATCAGGGACCATCTTATTCCTCATCTCAAGAGAGTTTTTTCAGTCACTGTGCACAACAACAAATATATACTGACACAGATTTCTCTGTATCATAGAAACAACCACAGTAGGAAATGTTTCAGACACAAAGTTAATTCAAATTGCTTCACACAGGAGCAGAATAGTAATTAAATAGAACTAAATATACCAAACAGGCACAACATTAAAACCATCTACCTCATAATATGTTGTTCCGGTCATGCTACTAAAGTAGCTCTGACCTGTTGAAACCTGGACTCCACACACTTTTGAAGGTGTCCTGTTGTATCAGGCACTAAGATGTTATCAGCAGATCCTTTTGGTCCAATAAGTTACAAGGTGGGCCCTCCATGGATCAGTTATGTGTTTCCAGAATACCCAATAGATGCTTGATTGAAAGTAAATTGAAGGAATTGGGTGGCCAAATCATCAGCTTGAAATCTTTGTCATGTTTCCAAGCAAGTAATTATTACAGTGTTGATTAACTTGCTAAAAGAGACCATTGTCATCAGGGAAACACTGTTATCAGTAAGGGGTGTACGTTATGGTTAGGTTTGGGGTGAGGAACTTAGTTGTAATGGTTAATTAGTTGTGATGAAAATGAATGTCAGTTAAGGCAATGTCCCATGAAGTGATGGAAACACAACTGCGGGTGTGTACCTGATGAAGAGAAGACCTGGATGACCCAGAGACAAGCTGCGACCCTCCTGGCATGATTGATGTTTTGTCTGAGCAGATTTAGAGTCAGCAGCACAGCTCCAGCATCCTCTGCCTTCATACCAATACGACGGTCTGCGAACATATTGTTACATATTAAACTGTACATATATAGACAGAATAAGGCCAAGATGAACAGCATACACTCAAAGGGGAGAATGTGTTTTAGAAGCTCATGGTTCTGGGGTTGATACACACATTTCGCACCAAAACACTTCATCTCTAGGACACAGAACCAGTCTGCTTCCTGAGCGCTATGATGGCTGGACATTCCCATGGTGCTTCTACTTGTATATAATTGTTTGAACAGATGAATGTGGAACCTTCAGGCATCTGGAAATTGTACCCAAGGATGAACCAGACTTGTGGAGGTCCACAATTGTCTCCCTGATATCTTGGCTGATTTCTTTAGATTTTCCAATGTTGTTAAAAAAGGAAGCAGCGTGTTTGAGGTGTGTCTTAAAATACATCCACAGGTGTGCCTTCAGTTAACTTAAATGTTGTCAATTAACCTATGAAAAATTTCCAAAGCCATGACATCATCATCTGGGCTTTCCCAAATACTTTGAAAGCATAGTAATGTTTGTGTATGTAAACTTCTGACTTTGAAGAAAGAAATAAAAAGTTCTTTAAAAAATTCTCTCTCTCATTATTCTGGCATTTAGCAAATAGAAATGATTTCCGTAATCCAAACTGATCGAAAACAGGAAAAGTTTAGTCTGATTTAATGTCAGACAGCAAGAAAACAAAGGTTATATGTCTTTTTATACAGTGTATGTAAACTTCTGGTTTCGACTTCTTTATCTGATTGATCCGCAGAGAATACAGCTTCCTGAAAACAGGCTCCAAAGCTTTGGAAATTTTTTTTTTTACTTCCGTGCTGTTCTTGGTATTGATTGCTTTTACAGCAATAGAGATACTGAACAACAAATGCTGAATAATCAATTTATGCAAAGGTAATCAGCAGCTATTGCCAATATTAACTAACTACTTTTGCTTTTGAGGGAATTACAATATCACCATAGTCTTTCTAAAGTATTTGTTTTTAAATGTTCATCAGGGGAAATACTCTGCTGTTAAACATGGAAATAATATAATTTTTGAGAGGTGATACAATTTTGAATTGTTTTACAACATTACACAGGTTGCACTCACTTGTGTTGTATACTGTATTTGCAACAATAAATGAATAAACCAATAAAATATTCCACAAATCAGTTATTAACGAATAAATAATTGTTAGTTGCTGCTGTAATGCAATGCAATATAATATATATGATGAACCACAGTATCTGCAATGTTAGCCAACTTTCTGTTATGGACAGATCCACTTGGTTTTCTAGCTAACATTCCCAGTGGACACATATATCACTAATTTGTGGAGTCACTTTGATTGCATGCTGTTATTAAAGCTACAGGACCAAAGGCTAAGACTTTATGAAATTCCTGACTCAGCATTTTCCTAAAAACTGTTATTGCCTCTTGAAATCAATCTGTTTGCATTACGTTTGAAACAAATGTAATATAGAAGTAAAACAGGAGTATCTCATGGTCTCGGATTTTTGGACACCTGATGGCTATGTTGTCTCTTTAGAATTTGTCTATTCTTGATTCACCACATAACTCCCATGTACCTGATGTTTGGGTAAACTGTCCAAAAGAGAAATGTTTTGCTGTTGTTGTTTTATACATCACAGTTGTATTTGTCTTTTCTTCCCTCCTCACCTCTGTGTCCAACTTTGGCCAGCAGGTGCAGCAGTGGCAGCAGGATGTTGTAGTCAGGACTGAAAGTGCGGGCATGGTTGACCAGTGCAGTCAGCAAGGCCTCACTACCACCTTTACTTATCATGTAGTGGATACGACGATCCGTACCTGAGCAGAAAGAAGCAGAAGTAGAAGGGAGTGCTTGACTAAATAGAGGTGTATGAATTAACTTGTTCACTAAAGTTCGGTGGCACGGCTAAGCAAGCCTTCCTCCTATTATTAATCCAATTCAGCACTGTTTGTTTGTTGAACTCCACCCTCCCTCTCTTCCCCTCTCATCCATTCACTGTCACCCATTCCTCCTCACATCCATACATCCCCTTCTTCCCTCCTTTCCTTATTGACTCTTTCTAGACACCACCTGAGTTCCATAATTGATTCAAGCAAAATGATGAAACCCCCACAATGAGTTCTTCTTCTCCTCAGCCACCAACATTTTCATCTCTACTGTCCATTACATGCTCTTTTAAACTCTCATTGTTGTAGTGGGGTCCTTGCTTGTTAAATTTAATGAGTGTTCAGACAACCAGAGTGAATCTAGACATAGATTGTTCAACACAAATAATATGTTAATTTACACTGAAGCAGCGTCGGACAAAGGAGCAAAATTATTAAATGGATTTTTAGTATCATTAAAATAGCAAACCTATTTGAGTGCAGTTCCACCCACATCAAGCGTTACATTAACTGTTATATCTATTGGAGTACACACTGCTCTCCGGATATGTATGTCAAATTCTGACCATTGAGATGATCCCTCCAGTTCTTTCGGTGCTAACAACAGTTGCATAATATTATGATATCAAATTAATTTAAGTGGTCAAATGTTGATCTTGTCCGAGCTTACCAGCTGACAGAAGTTCATCCAAGACATTGAGGATGTTTAAGGTGCTCGCCACATCCCCTGGATTCTGCAAAGACCCCCAGAAAGAAAGAAAATATACAATAAAATTAAACAATGCTTAACCTCAGTCAGAGGGTGATTTTCTCTTTGGCTATATAATCCACACAATATAATGAAATGCTACTACTTTTTTTTATTTGTAGTTTTGGTACATACTCGCAAAAAAAAATGGGGCTAAGCTTGCACCCAGTGACCCTCAGGCCTGTGTTATAGTTTATTTCAACACTGCACCCAGTGTGACAGATAAAATAAACAGCTGTTCAACTATTCTCCACTACAAATATATGTGAAGGAACCTGTAGCTATATCGCTTTACATACGCCTCTCTGATGTCTCGTGTACTCTACATGCTGATGGACTGCCAATCTTCTCAGACGAGTTTCTTATCCCAAATGTACAAAATGCTTTTGAGGTGACTGAAGGTCCGTCGGTGCAGTCAACAACAGTATCTGGCTGATTAAATTCTGCAGTTCCAACAGAAATCTTTTGGGTTGGCCAAACCTCTCCCTCATTAAAACGTGTGTTGTATGAAGAGACCTGCTCCAATGGCCAACTATCTGCCTGATATAAATAGCTCAATGTGGTGCATGCAGACAGCCTGTTTAGGTGGCCAACGATCTGCCTGTTTAAATAGAGACAAACAGTGCAGACTTGCGTTGAGCTAATGTAATTAGAGACGGTTGCTAAACACAGAGGTAACAACATCTCTGATTATGGGACGAGTTATGTCAAAAGTGCTTATTAACCAACTCTAGCATCTTACCAGTTACTGCAGCAGCCAATTAAATATAGGGCAGTTTTGCTTGGGTCAGCATATTTCTGATATGCTGACATGTCACTTCAGCAAATAATTATGGTTTGAATGTGAGTATTAGAATAATGTAGGCTTGAAATGTGAACGACTGGTTTTTACTCTGGACCTAACAAATCCTTGGAGACAAGCTCAATCAGGATCTAGTCACACTGTGTACTTTTCTTCATACCAAACAAGTGAGCTGGCTAGCACATTATTTCACATTTTGTTCGCTGTTGCATGTACAATAAGTATTCTCTGTTGCTGTCGTATGTCTGAATAAAGCTATGAAGAACATGAATGTAAAAGTTAAAAATATGTCTGGATGACAGAATCCCATCACTTTAACAGATTGATGAAGCCAGCAAAGTTTCAACTACATGCTCACTAAAACTACATTCCAGAATGAGGATTGCTTCCAGCATCATTGTTGTACAACAACAGTCATGGGGCCCATGTGTCAGGATTCATGTCTCACCATGCTGGCAAGGCTGACCAACAGTGTGGTCCTGTATCTGTACTTTAAGAAATTCCCCATTCTGTTAACGGAGCGAACTGTGTGTTCTCAGTAAAATACGTTTTACAGATTTTAGACTTGCACATTTTGCAAGTCACACATTTTTTATTTTTGAAGTTTAGAACAAGGTTGGGCGACAAGGTGGAGCAGTGGTTAGCACCGTTGCCTCGCAGCAAGAAGGTCGCCGGTTTCGCATTTAAGTGGGGACACCGGGACCTATCTGCGTGGGATGTTCTCCCCGTGTAGCGTGGGTTCTCTCTGGTTCTCTGGCTTCCTCCCACACAGTCCAAAATCATGTTGAGGTTAATTGATGATTCTAAAATTGTCCTTAGGTATGAATGTGAGTGTGCTTGGTTGTCTGTCTCTAAGTGTAGTCCTGTGTCCCCTGTCTTTGGCCTAAGTCAGCTGGGATAGACTCCAGCCCCCCGCGACCCTCGTGAGGATTAAGCGGTGTATAGAAAATAGATGGATGGATGGATTATGTAGTAAATGTTGATAGCACAATGTAAATGCTGCATGATAATGACATCATTGTCATTTAGTTTCCTTATGAGCTAGCTATCTTTGCAATTTGATATGCCACTGAGTCTGAAATCTAACGGGAAAATAAAGGCTCAAATTATTGCTAAAAGATCAAAAAATACAGCTGAAATATCTAGTTTTCTCCCAAACTTGCTCTGGTCATTCAAAATAGAAGCTAACTGTGGTCCACAGTGAGAGCTTCTAGCACATAAGAGCAGAGGATCAGTGTCATCCCTTTTATCAGAAAGAAAAGCCTGATTACTAGCTGTCTGTCATATCAAGGAGCAGTGATAGTAAGTCATTAGATAAGAAGTCCACATTGCTACTACCAGTAAATTGTGGAAATGAGCTTGACTTAATGAAGCGTGACATGTCTGATTGCATATATAAACCTGACAGATGCAAAACTTCACCGACTCCTTCTCTGTTAAAAAATAACATCAATGATTGTAGTCAGATGTTTATATCCTGCAAAATTAAAAAACGGAAAAAATGTCCTGCTGAGAAAACCATAATTCCTTTACCGTTATTATTTTTGCATCATTTTACAAAAGTGCAAGTGTTCCAACTGCATAAAAATGGTCACAATTGTAACTTATCAACTCCCCCAAGTTGTCCTGTCTGTCCTGAATCCCTAAATTTCCAGTAATTTCACAACTAAGTGGCTTCCTGGATAATAAAGTGCACCAGCCACAGTAATAAGGCTTTATACCTGCCCAGAACACAGCAACTGTTGCAACTGTTGTTGTGGATGACATTCTAAAATTAATTAATTAAAAGGAACACTGTACTGCATGTTCTGAATATATGTCCAAAGCTTTGCATCCTGTTGATCACAGCATTTCATTAGATGCTTTCTGTTGGTTCTGCTTACAACATAGAGTTCATTATGACGTTTCAACAGTTGTTGCTGATGGTTTCCAATGAAGTCATGTCGGTTGTATTTAAGTATTTGTCAGTTTTTAAGCTGAGGTTGAACTTGATGTATTGGTCACTGCAACGTTTGACTCAACTCAACATGGCAACACAACCTTTTATACTAAAAAAATAAAATCAACGCCACTATGACAGCAACAGAAGACAAAAGTATAGCATCCAAACACACATTGCTTGTTGATGGCCAGAGCAAGATGGTGTTGCAGTCTGTAAGCAAAGAAACGGATGCTGTGGAAGAGGGAGACGGCAGAATGTCCAATATTTGTCTAGTTGAAGATCAGGGAAGGCTACAGGGGGGATAATTAGAGGTGGTGCATGACAGCAAAAAAAGAAAAAGAAAAAAGAATGTGGAGCCTGTGTCTGATGACACACTGCACCTGCAAAACTGCATTGTTTTTGTCACTGTTTTTATCATGTAAAATCAAAAATTAAGAAAGTTTTGGGGTTTTATCAGTAAAGAGAAGTTCGGCTTATCAGATGTGATGGTCAGATGTGTTTGAGAACAATAGCTCAGTATAAAATAATTCTAATGGAAGCTATACACCACAAAATCCAGCTTTCCAAAACTACTACATTACAAAAAAGGTAGAGTTTTATATACTATCAAAACAAGTAGCTGTGCATAAACAACGGAAGACAGAAAACACAGGTTCCGAACAATAACTGGTACAACACATGCTGGCAGCACAAGTATGCGTTTAGCTGTATCCTACTATGTTGGTTCAATATCTGTTAGCTAGTCAATATGCCATTCTACAGAGTGAGGGAAATAAGCACAACTTAGCTCACCTCTTTTTCTATATTAGTCTCTGTCTCTCCATGTTTGAAAAAATTATAAAGCCTCTTCATCTCTGGTACAACTGGCACCAGTTAGTTTCCCTCACAAAACAATTTTCTGCAGAGCATTTAATCTTTTACATTTGTTGCATCAATCTTTGGGAACTCTTCTGTTTCTGCTTTTATGGATTGATGGATGGATTTGCTCATAGACCTTCAGTTTGTCCATTTTGCACATGACAGCTGTGCCGAATGTGCCAAGTAACAAAACCTGGTAGGTGCACAAGCAGTCAGAATGGCATCAAAGTGCATCACGAGCAGCATGACATTTGCTTTATGCTGATAATACAATCCTGTATGCCACTGGCCCCACTAAAAACCAGGTATCATTGATCTGCAGAAATCAAAGTTACATTTGTACCATGATCAACATTTTGAAAAGATCAAATGTACGTATTTCACAAGTGCACCTGCCAGTTGCATCAACAGTCAATAACGTCTTGCTATCAAAGCAAGCAAGCAAACATCATAAGTTGGTTTTGAAGCACCATGGTACCAGGTCACAGGAGAGACTGGCTTTGAATCACATACCTGCTATGAAATGGAACAAACTGGTTTCCATTACTGTGGGCCTCTCTACTGGTATGAGCCACATTGCCATCCACTGAAGACAACATAGTAGGATACAGCTAAATGCATACCAGTTATTGTTTTCTGTCTCCCGTC